>NW_016108061.1:306797-323883 GCF_001604975.1 Cebus imitator | reverse complement strand
GTAGAGACGGGGTTTCACCATGTTGACCAGGATGGTCTCGATCTCTTGACCTCGTGATCCACCCGCCTCGGCCTCCCAAAGTGCTGGGATTACAGGCTTGAGCCACCGCGCCCGGCCGGTTGCTCCATTCTTTCCCCTTTCCTCCTGATTGAAATTACCATAAGTAGGCTGGTGTTAGAAGCCACATTTCTGGATTCTGTAAATGCCATTTTTTAGTTTTGATTTTTTATTAGAAGGGACCCAAAGCATGAATAATCAGTATACACATCTTATATACCTTGACAATGTGAAAGTGCTGTTATAACTAATAGAAAGTGAGAGGTACCAGAGTAAACCTGAAGGGAAGTGGTGGGAGGGGGTTATGTTTTTTATTTGAAATAGCAGGGAATCAAGAGACACTTTCTAAAATTACAAAGAAAGAAATGTATGTTTAGGTAAATTATGAAATATAATTAGAGAAACCAAAAATTGAATTTAAACCATATATAGATGAGGAGGCTGACATATAACACAAGGAAGCTAATCTTCCTCTTTCATAACTCAGTCAATGGATATTGCTTAAAGATGATAAATCGAAAAACAGAGGGAGAAGCAAATGTATTCTTTTCGAGTTACTAAGGAATATATTAAAGTGCTAAAAAAAATAAGTCAAAAACCATTATCTCTGAGTAGTGAAATTTAGCAAGTACTTTATCTCTTTTTTTCTGTTAACTTCAAACAAAATTTATTCGAATAATTTTATTTAAATTAGATTAGATCTCTGGTTTCTGAACATCAGTAATACAGAATAAAAGTACAGAGGGCAATCCTACAACTTGTACCCTCCGTGCATCCCTCCCTCCCTTTCCTCCTTCCTTCTTTCCTTCTCTTGCTCTTTCTTTCTGATTTTTCCCGCTCATGTACACTCATTTGTTTCTATATATGGTCAAAATAAGGCTTATCAACTTTGCAGGATACACATATTCTCATATATAAGCACTCAGGAAAAAAAAGAGAGCTGATATTATTTAGCATGGTATAGGAGCTCAAAGCAGTCAGAAACATGCAGCTTTTATAATGTTTCGTAAAAATTATGCACCTAACCTCTGATCTGACCTATTTCTTTTCTACCCCAGTGCTGTCTTAGTGTTTTTCTTCCTCACATGCTCTGTATCTATATAATTCTTGCATCTGGAAGCACAGTCTTCTTTTCTGCTTCACATAAAACACTTCTATGCTACAATCTCCAAATCAAATCCTGTCTGGCAAAAACCACCTGCCCAGGGACTGTATTCTCAGACAACAAAGTAGTCCTTCCTGGGTTACATGAAGCTATTAAGACATTAGAAGTATTTTTTTAATGATAAGCAGCACTTTAAAATGGTAATAATATGATTGCAACAATTGTCCAAAGCATAGTGAGAATAGAACTTTCGAATTATGCAGTGACCACCTTGCCAGAAAGTAGTTCTTTTTCCGGTTTGATAGCCCTGCAGCCATCTTAAAAATAAATAGCTCATTAGAAACCCAGTATTCAGTTGCCATTTCAAATTTCTAAGGCAAAGTAAGCATGAAGGGCAGCAAATATAAATTCAGCCAAAACAAAAACCATTTGACTTTATAAAATGAAACAGCAACTCTGACTCCTGTTGAACCCTAATTCATCTATTTCACAAAATCACTTAACTCTGTCACTAAAGCAAAGATGTAGCTACAAAAATTTAAGTTTGAAGCTCTCGATATCAGCACAGAATACCACTAAATTTCCTCATGTTCTTATAAATCATTAATAAAGAAGTTCTTAGACTATGAATAGAAAAATAACGACTATTTTAGATAGAATGTTTAATTCTCACATTTTCTAATCGTTCCTTGCCAAAACTCATAGTGAAAAGGAGCTAGAGTGTGTCATTGTAATTATGAGACAAAAATGCATAAAAGCATATGAATTGGGACAAGGGCAAAGATGATTCTGGCTGTGCTGACGAATATTCTTAAGAGTTTTCTCATTTTAAAATAAATATAGTGAAGAAAGAAAACCAAGCTAATAAAGTTCTCTCATTCTGTGATCTAGCTGATCTTCAGGTTAGAGTTATTTATATTATTACAAAAGTGCTTTGGAATGCTTTGAAGGACTTCGAACATGGTCCTCATAATTTTCAAAATCTCAACCAAGGTAAAGGATTTGCTAAACAAATCAGGCTTTTACTGTGTATGCCTAAGGAACCTGTTAAAGAAAGCAGTCAGGCTCTAAGTGCCTTTCAGGCCAGGCCTGTACTTTATTTTTCTTTTTGAGTCTAGAGTTCATAGTATATGCTTGATATATCTTTGTTAAATTAAGGACAAAAATAAATAAATAAGAAAAGTGGAGGGGAGGGAGAGAGGAAGAGATGGAAATGGGAAGAAAGAAAAAAAAGGAAGGGGGGAAAGAAAGAAATGAATCTGAAGAGCAATGCCATGTTCAATTCCTTCTGTGACTTGCTCAGACACGATATGTTCATTTAAATATTCCTAAATATAAACTGATTAAATGAGAGGAAAAAAGGGCAAAATACATTAATGGCTATATAAAGAGGAATACTGATATTGTCACAAGAGAAATCATAAGTGAGCAGAAGTTATGGGGCACACTGTTTCTCTAAGTTGTGCCATCTTAATACGGAACCATATGAAATCTTGTGATCTGGCAAAGACCACCTTCTCGGGAACTATGTTCTCAGACAACAAAATAGGCTTTCCTGGGTCACGTGAAGCTATTAAGATATGAGAATTATTTTTTATGATGACCAGCATCTTAAAATGATATAAAAAGACTATTATGATTACAATATTTTCCAAACTGGCAAACTTCTACTTGCGACGAAGACTCTGGAACATATATTTGACTAGGTCTTCATGTTGATAAAATTCAAGACCAAAGTTTTCTTAATGATCTAGTCCTCCAGATATCACATGGCATAATCAACTGATAAACAACTATGCACACTCAATTTTATCTTTCTGATACCAGGTTGTAGCAATGTTTGAGGAATTTTTTACAGAAAGGAAAAATTTAACTTTAAAATAATATTTTAAAAATTGAAGGTATTTCTAGGTACCAGAAAGTACAAGGAAGGAGATATAATGTTTTACTAAGAGAAACAGGAGACCAGGAACTAAATTTGTGAGCATAGAGATAGAATACCAGGTTTCTGCAAACCACTCTGTTTGTAACATTTGTATGCTCCTAGAAAGGTGATTTTTCACTCTAATTATTCAGTTTTTTTCTTTTATATAAATTATTTCATATCCACCAAAGAATCTACTGCCTGATGATTTGAAAAAGAAAGTTTACCACGTTGACAACTAGGAGAAATAAAATATAAAATGCAATGCAATCTAAAATAAATATTTTTTTAAAATGAAGCAGAAAATGTTCATTGAGACAAATTATAGATTTTTTTCCCTCAATATAGTTGGAAAGAAATACTCAACATTCACCTAGTTGATTTCTCTCTATGCTGGGAATTAGCTTACAATACTTATAACTTGTTTATTTAATCAAAAGAGGCAGGGGATTTTTATAAATGACATTGATAGCACAAAATCTCAATAAAAGCAATAGTTTTGTTCAGCCCAGAGATTTTTTTTTTTTCTATTTAGGACATTTATAGTACCTGTGAGAATCAGAACTGTTAGCAGGGATATGGGTCTGAATTGATGAATGTGCTACAAGACAAATGACTCATTTTTTTTTTTCAACTTTACTCAACACTGTCATGCAAGTCCATGCCCAGCATCTTTTATGGCTATTAGGAAACCAGGGAGGAAAAAAGAATTGTCACTTTCGGTGAAAATATTGAGAACCATTTTAGTATAAATCCCACTTTTGATCAGACTAACAAAGCAACAGTGGGACTACACATTTAACAGGTTCCCAGTTTGTCCCAACAAATTGCACAAGTGACTATTAAGGACTTAAAATGTGGCACACAATGCTAGGGGCCATTACCAAAGTATAACAGTTGTGAAATTTTGAAATTTGTCTCAGCTTCATCTGAATAATCATGCCAAGCCAAACAAAAATTTTATACACTTTAACATAAAATACTTATAGAACTGTGGTGAAAATGCCCTTAACTCACCAAGTCTTTTTTATTTATACATAATAGATGTACATATTTTTGAGGTGCATGTGATATTTTGATATATTCATTTAATGTGTAATGATCAAATCAAGATAACTGCATCATTTCACTTAACATAAACCTCCCAGTTCTGTTCATGTTTCTGTAACTGGCAGGATTTCATTATTTTTCTATGGCTAAATAATTTTTCATGTCTATATATGCCACATTTTCTTAACCCATTCATCTATTGATGGGCACTTAAATTGATTCCATATCTTAGCTATTGTGAATAGTTTTGTAATATACATGGGGCTGCAGGTATCTCTTTGATATATTGATTTCTTTTCTTTTGGATATATACACAGTAGTGGAATTGCTGGATCATATGGTAGTTTTATTTTTAATTTTTTGAGGAACCTTCATACTGTTTTCCAAAGTGCCCATAGTAATTTACATCCATCAAGAATGAACGAGGGCTCCCCCTTCTCTGCATCTTCACCAGCATCTGTTAATTGGTCTTTTTTATAAAGTTGTGTAAACTGGGATGAGATGATATCTCATTGTGGTTTTGATTTGCATTTCTCTGATGATTAGCAATGTTGAGCATTTTTTATATACCTGTTGGTCATTTGTATATATTCTTTTGAGAAATGTCTTTTCAGATCATTTGCCCATGTTTAAATAAACTTGATCATTTGGGTTATTGTTGATTTTGTTTTGTTTTGTTTGCTATTAAGTTATTTGAATTCCTCATATATTCTGATTATTAATCCCTTGTCAGATGGATAGTTTACCAGTATTTTATCCCATTCTGTAGTTTGTCTCTTTACTCTGTTGATTGGTTTATTTTCTGTGTGAAGCTTTTTAACTTGATATAATCTTATTTGTCTGTCTTTGATTTGGCTGCCTGTGCTTTCGAGTTCTCATACACACACACAAAAAAAAATCTTTGCTCAGACCAATATCCTGGACCATTTCCCCAATGTTTCTTCTAATAGTTTCATAGTTCTAGCTGTTAGATTTAATTCTTTAACCTGTTTTTTATTTTCCTATATGGTGAGAGATAGAAGTCTAGTCTCATTCTTTTGCATGTGGCTATCCAGTTATCCCAGCATCATTTATTGAAAAGGCCATCCTTTCCCCAGTGTACGTTCTTGGCACCTTTGTTGAAAATGAGTTGGCACTAAATGAGTGGGTTTATTTATGGGTTCTCTATTCTGTTCCGTTGGTCTCTGTGTCTGCTTTTATGCCAGTACCATGCTATTTTGGTTACTATGGCTTTGTAGTATATTTTGAAGTCAGTATTTTGATTAGCCTAAGTTAGCACTTTTGTATCTTCTTGAGTTTAAGGAGTACTCTTTCATACTTTGCCTATCTTAATCCAGCATTAGTATATGAAATGTTGCCCCATTTCTCCTTGAAACCCACCTCCCCTTACTCCCCAGATCCCTTGTTCCCTATACATTATTCTCTCTTGATTTTGTTTTTCTGCCACTCTGGCCACTTTCCACACTCCTTTGTGATTTCCTCTCTCTTCCAGATTCTTAAATTTTCTGCCTACAGCCGCAATGTATCTTAAGCTGTCTACTCACTCAAACCACCCTTCTTTAGTGATCATATCCATAGTCACAGATTTTAAATACTATAGGCATAATTATGAACCTCAATTATTATTTCCAGACTGACCTCTTGCCTGAGCTCCAGATCTCTATTTTCAATACACCTCTTAGACATTTCATTTGACTCTGTCACACACTGTGACAGACACTATTCACTGCCAATATACAACCTCCTTCTCATTGACCACTTACACAACAGAACTTGGAGAAGCCAAACGCTCCCAGGATCAACCTTCCTTACAGCTAAGGTTAACCAAGTGGTACAGTTCTGGCCAATGAGACATAAGCAATAGTCTTGTGAAAAGGCTTATGGTAAAGCAAAATCTGTTCTTTGTTTCCTTTCCCCTTTTCCTCTGACACCTGGTGATGATTTAGTGCCTTTTTATGTGTATATTTTTGCCATTTGGATGTCCTTTTTCGTGATACACTTATTCAATTATTTTCCCCATTTTTTCTATTGCAATATAGTTTTTAATTAGTTTCTAAAAGTTGGTATATATACTAGATACCAGTCTCTGTTGAACATAGGTATTGAGAGTTTTCTTTTCTTTTTTTTTTTTTTTTGAGACAGAGTCTCACTCTGTCACCCAGGCTGGAGTGCAGTGCCACCATCTTGACTCACTGCAACTTCCACCTCCCGGGTTCAAGTGATTCTCTCGCCTCAGCCTCCCAAGTAGCTGGGATTACATGCATGTGCCACCATGCCTGGCTAATTTTTGTATTTTTAGTAGAGATGGGGTTTCACCATGTTGGACCCGCTGGTCTTGAACTCCCGACCTCAAGCAATCCAACCACCTTGGCCTTTCAAAGTGCTGGGGTTACAGGCGTGAGCTACCACGCCTAGCCTTAGAATATTTTCTTACAGTCTCTGGGTTGCATTTTTAATGGTGTCTTTTAATGCACTTTCTTAATGGTGTCTTTTAATGAACATAAGTTCTTCATTCTCATATGCCCTATTGTATCATTTTTCTTTCCTTATTGGGTAGTGTTTCTCATATCCTGTTCGAAAATCTCTGACTACTCCAGAATCATGAAGATGTTTTCCTATGTTTTCTCCTAAAATTATAGTGGTTTTCATATCATAATTAGTGCTGAAATCCATCTGGAAGTGTTTTTTGTTGACTCTTTTTAGTACAGACATGCCTTTTTCAATCTTTATAATGAATACGCTCAACAGCATTTAGTAAACTATTATTTTCCCACTGCACCATAATGTCATATTTGTCATAAATCACATAACCATGTGTGTGTGGGATTGTTTCTGGGCTATTGTTTTACTGATTAGCTTACCTACCTGTATATCAACACCAGACTGTTGTAATGATTACAGCTTTATAATAGATCTTGATACGTGGAGTGAATGTCCTTCAGCTTTGTTTTTTCTCAAGATTGCCTTGGTTATTTTGGGCCATTTGATTCTCATATGAATCAGAGTCTCCCAAAAATAAATCAATATAATAATCTGCTAGGATTTTAACTGTGATTGCATTCAGTTCATAAAGTAAGCTGAGGAGAATTGTCATCGAGGAACATGAAATTTTCCAATCCGTAAACATTTATTTAGGTCTTCTTTATCTTATGTTGAGAATGCTTTGTAGTTTTTCATGTAGAGGATTTGAATATATTTTGATGCCCGCCCCCGCCCAGGTATTTGATGCTTATTGTAAATAGTATCTTTTAACATTTCATTTTCTATGTGTTCACTTCTGCCATATATAATTGATTTGTTTACATATTTTGTATGTTGCTAAGTAATTTTATCTGTAGATGTTTTTGACTTTTTTCTTACTTTTAGTTTTTCCATTCCAGTCTGTATTCATTTTTATTTCTTCTAATCTATGTGCATTTTACTCCTTTTTCTTGACTTATTACATTGGCAACTTCCCTTATTATGTTAAATAGAAGTGTGAGAGCAAGCATCCTTGTCTCATTTCCCATTTCTAGGGGAAAGCTTTCAATAGTTTGCCATCAACAATAAGCATTGCTGTACAACTTTTGTAGATGTTCTTCTTCAAATAATGAGCTTCCCTGATATCCTTAACTTACTAATATTTTTAAAATTATTCGTGGTTGTCATACTTGTCAATTTTTTACATCTACTGAGATTATCTCCTGAGTTATTTCCCTTTCTTATTAATCTACCAAATTACTCTACTTTTTGAATAAAAAACTCACTTTGCATCCAAGGAATATTAATCCTTCTCATTTGTAATATATCATCCTTTTTCTGTATTGTTGGATTAGATATTGTATTCATTTTCTAGGGCTGGCATAACAAAGTACCACAAATCGGGTGGCTTAAACAACAGAAATTTATTGTCTCACAATTCTAGAGGTGTGAAGTCCAAAATCAAGGTTCAGGCAGGATTGGTTCCTTCTGAGAGCTATGAAGGAAGGATCTGTTTCAGGCCTTTCTCCATGGCTTGTGGATAGCTGTCTTTATGTTTACTTAGTGTTCTCCCTCTCCCTCTATACCTGTCTGTCTCCAAATTTTCCCTTTTTACAGATAATCAAGTCATTTTTTATTAGGGCCCACCCTAATGTCTTCATTTTAATTTGATTACCTCTGTAAATACCCTATCTCCCAGTAATGTTACATTCTAAATGGATAGGATATCAACAGGAATTTGGAACAGACACAATTTCACCTACAACACGTATGCTAACATTTTGATTTAGAATTTGTTCATCTATTATTATGCGAGAGATTGCACTGTAATATTTCTTTCTTGTTACGTCCTTGTAAAGTTTCAGTATTAAGGTTATATTGACATAGTTACAAATTTCAAATTCTTTTATTACCCAAATGATTTGGGACTTGAGAACTTTGTATTTTGTCTTTGTATTTGGTGGATTACATCTTCATATCTTTAGCATTTTTTGCTACAAGGATTCATTTTTTTCTTATTAATTATAAGTAAGAACTTTTATTATGGGATAAGACTTTCTGCCATGAGGCTGTATTTTGCATGAGGTTGTATTTTTCAGTAGATTTTATGTTTTTAAGTAGTGAGACATTATTAATATTTAGCTACTCAAGTTTTTAATTTTTATGGATTGTTTACTGTCATGTTCTTCCTTCATGAAAACCCTCCCTCATGTCAAAATTATATTATTTAAGGTATTATATAATCATCTAAGTTTATTCATCTTACATACTTAAACTGTTTTTTACAGCATTTAATGTCTAATAGAATCTTTTAATGCTGATTTGAAATGCCAACACATAACAGTATGGTACATTTATGTGTAAAATTACATCTTTTTCTTTATTTTCATTTTTTCTGAAGTCACTTATCTATCAATCTGTATACCAATATTTATTGTAGCTACTATAGTTTTCCAATACATTTGTAATGAATAACATATAATCTCATCTAATATTTTAATGCTGATTTGAAATGCCAACACATAACAGTATGGTACATTTATGTGTAAAATTACATCTTTTTCTATATTTTCAATTTTTTAGAAGTCATTTATCTATCAATCTGTATGCCAATACTTATTTTGGCTACTGTAGTTTTCCAATATATTTGTAAAACTAAGTACTACCAAAATGTTACATATTACTCTATACATATTTTTTCTAAATTCTGTCTGTGCTATTTTCATATGCTTAGTTTTTCAGATAAACTCTAGAATCCTTATTCTCAGATGCAGGAAAAGAAATATGCCATTGGGATTTTTTGTGGTAATTGTGTTAAATGCATAGATTGACTTGAGATAAAATGACTGTCTTTACGATACTGAAACATCCATCCAGGAAAATAGTATGTGTATCCATTTAGCTTATTCTTCAACTAAGAAGTTTTGTAATTTTCTTCATATAGTTTTACTACATTTGGGGCTAACTTTGTTCTTAGGCTTAAAATTTGTTTGATATGAATAGAATATTTTGTTTCATTTTCTAATTTGTTATATTTACTTTCAAATCATAACTGTTATTTTATTTTAAAATGTATTTATGAATACCTTATCTGATATCAGTGGGGATAGCTACTCAGATAGGTACTTGTGCAATGTACAATTCTAGAATGTTTTCTCATATATGCTGGGTATAAATGACATCCCCCTGGAGTTGCCTAGAGCCTCAATATTTTATATTTTTAGTGAATTTGTTCCTTTGTCTAAAATAATGTATATTCAAGTGTCATTTATTTTTTATTTCAAATTAGTGAGTCATAAGAATAATGGCCAAATATTCTTTATAAACTTCTCGTTATCATCTCAACAGTGCACTCAGAACTGCAAGTGATGGAAAATTATTGATACCAACAAATGGTTACATAAAAAATAAAATAATATTCATAATGCAATAATGCAATATTTTTCCTCACATGGCTCACTTGTGTTCATAACTGTTTCCACAATCACATTTAACTCAGCATACTTAGCACAAAACTGATCCCCCCCATCCCAAAGAGTATCTCTGATTGGCTTATATGTATCTATTTTTTTTCTATCAACTGGTCCCAGATGCACTAAGCTTAAAAAGCTCACAAACATTTTCTCCACCTCCAACAAATCTGCAAATTCAATCAGCTCTTCCCTCGCCAGGCATCTCGAATTCACCTTTGAATTTCCTCCTTCACGGCCAGTATCCTAGACAAGGTTTATGTTACAACAGTCTGTTTCACTTCCTTAATTATAAAATTTTAACACAGTAAACATTTTTCTTCCTCACATCTAGGTCTATCTTTTCCCTATTATGCTGGACTAATTTTTGTCCAGAGGCAACATTATTAATTAGCTCAGGAAAACAACATAAAACTTGGCTTAGCCCCTTGTTTCCTCTGAGTCCTTGGTAACTGGATTCCTTTCACTGCCCTCTGATCATATTTTATTACATCTTATCACTGTTCTTGTAGCCTGTCTTCTAACCTCACTGTCTTTGCCTATATCCTTGTTTCTAGAGTCTGGCTCCCCAAAACACACTACTGGACTTCCTCATTAAATTTATTCTCCTGAGCTTTTACCATCTCTGAAGCACTTTAATATATGCCATGTACCAGTACTTATCTGCTTCGGTCTTGTACTAGGTTGGAATTCTTTGTGAATATGATCTCCCCCCAGATCAGGTCAGTCTCATACCATACTTTATTTGACCTTAAAAATATATTCAAATCTTGTTCCCATATTCAGAACACTAACCTTGGCTTTAGCCTACACATGTTCCCAGGTCACTTAAAGAGCATAGAGCAAGTAGTGATTGCTAAGTGAAACAATTAAAGAAAGTTGACATGTTTAAAACAAATGGCTACACCGGAATACTAACAAGACTGCATAATAGAAAAATAAATAGCAGTTTTCGCTTTTCTGAAATTTGCATCTCTTATGATTCAACCATTAAAATCAGCCAGCCAAATGCTTTCATTTATAAATGTCATAAACATGCAGTTTTACTTCAAAGTAAGTGCTTAAAACAATATTGCTAATTGAAAACTGAAAATGTCAACAATTTTTATTGTATTTTATTATTTGAAACCATTAGCATTTTATGTGAGACATATAAAAAATGAGAAACTCTTCATTTCTAAGTTGATAGTTGAAAACCACACAGAATTTAATCATACCTGCAAAGAATGCTTGTTGGAAAATTGACCTCAAATATCATGAAAGCTCTCTAATTTGTCTCTTTAAGATTTGCTTGTAATTTCTTCTGAGTGGCAGAAATGAGAAGTCTTCTCTAACAAACACAGTGAGTTGTCCCTCGATATCTGTGGGAGATTGGTTCTACAACCTGGTGGATACCAAAGTCCATGGATGCACAGGTCCTTTATATAACAAAATGGCAGAGTGTATATATATATATATATATATATATATATATAACCTGTGTACATCCTCTTATATGTGTTAAATCCTCTCTAGATTACTTACAATACCTAATATAATGTAAAAGCTATGGAAATAGTTGTTATGCTGTGTTGGTTTTAAAAAGTGTATTATTTTCATTGCTGTATTGTTATTTTATTGTTTTTATTTTCAGAATATTTTCAATCCCCTATTGGTTGAATCCATGGATGCAGAACCTGTAGATACAGAAGACCAACAGTATTTATGAAGGTTGATAGACGATGTCATTGTGCCAGGCATTTTACAGCAGAGGGAGAAACATATGGCTACATTTTCTGATATGGTATTCAGTAGCACTACAGAACACAGAGATAGTCAGACATGTAAATCGAGTGTTTTAAATAGAACTCTATACTTGTTTCTTTTTTTTTTAACCATCTGGGTCAAATGACCTCTCTTTAAAAATTGTTATTGTAGATTGTCAATTTATAATGGTATGTATTACTAGATACAAAATGTTATGATGTATAAACAATGTGGAATAATTAAGTTAAGCCTAATTCACATATCCATCACCTCAAATACTTATTTTTGTGGTAAGAGCTTTGAAATTTAGTTTCTTAGCAATCTTGAAATGTACAATACACTATTATTAACTATATTCATGACAATGTACAATAGATCTCAAAAAAAAAAACTTTATTTTTCCTGTCAAACTCAGACTTTGTACTCGTAGGTCATTATTTCCTCATTTCCCCCACCCAAGCCTCTATAACCCCCATTCCACTCTCTGAGTCTATGAGTTTAATTGTTTTAGATTCCAGATATAATTGAAAATATATATTTGTGTCTCTGTGCCTGGTTTATTTTACTTAGCAAAATATTCTCCAATTCCATCCATGTTGCTGCAAATGACAGATTTTCCTTATTTTGTAAAGGTTAATGGTATTCCATTTTGTATATATACCACATTTTCTTTATCCAGTTATCTGTGGATGGTCACTTAGCCTGATTCCATAACTTGGCTATTGTTAATAGCACTGCAGTAAACATGAGAGTGCAGACATCTCTGACATAGTGTTTGCAAAGCTTTTGGGTATACACCCAGGAGTGGGATTTCTGGATCATATGGTAATTCTATTCTTAGTCTTTCAAGGAACCTCCATGGAGATTTCCACAATGGCTGTCCTAGTTTACATTTCTACCAACGGTGTACAAGGGTTTCTCTTTCCCTACATTCTCACCAACGTTTATTATCTTTTGTCTTTTTTTATTATAGCCAGTCTGACAGGTGTGAGGTGATATACAATTTTGGTTTCAATTTGCATTTCCCTAATGATCAGCAATGTTGACTATTTCTCATATACCTGTTGGCCATTTTTATGTCTTCTTTTTAGAAATTTCTATTTCGGTCTTTTACCCATTTTTAAATTGGGTTATTTATTACTTTGCCATTGAGCTCCTTAATTATTTTTAATATTAACTCCTTATTAAATATGGGTGTGCAAACATTTTTCCCAATCTATAGGTCACCTATTCACTCTGTTAATGTTTTCTTTACTATGCAGAAGGTTTTTACTTTGACATAATCCCATACACTTTGAAGTCAAATTCAAATATTGTTGCCCAGACCAATGTCATGGAGCTTTTCTCCTATGTTTTGTTCTAGAATTCTTACAGTTCCAGGTCTTATATTTAAGTATTTAATCCATTTGGAGTTGATTTTCATATATGGTGTAAGACAAGGGTCCTACTGAATAATTTTCTTTGAAAGCTTCAATCATTTATTTTGACTCACAAATTCTGTTTCCCCGAAAGTGTAATAGAACGCTGTTAAAAGAAATAATTCTGCATAAGTTTAAAGCTTCGGATATAGCCTTGATGAAAGCCTTCATCTTTCAGTGTTTTTTCATTAGGTGAATCTTCTGGCCAGTCAAGCCCAGTCTGTTGCTAGTCCAGCCTTAATTGGCCAAGGAAACAGATTGTGAGGAAATAATTACATTCAGGGCCCTCTGAAGAGCATCCTTGTCTAAATACAAGCCAAAGTTCTTGAGACAAATCCAAGAGTTAAAGCCAGGTTGGCTAGAAAGAAGCATCAAGTCCAATGAGAGAAGCAGAGTCACTGGTAGCAGAGATGGAGCCAAGAGTCAGAAGCCAGATGGATTCGAGTGTGGTCAAATGGAGGCAAACAAAGCAGCTTTGGCACAATTGCTTTTCAAAGAGGACAAGATTAACATGGATACCAGTGCTCTTCCAATTGGTATCATAGACATTTGTAGAAAAGGCATTACAGCAGCTACCTTGCAATATGAGTCATTCAATTTAGATAATCACTTATGGAGAACAGGTTAAAGCAGAAAAAGAAAACTATGCCTGCCAATAATGAAAAAGAGAAATTCTTTTTGAACAATTAAAGAAGAATCAATTAGACAATACCATACAATCTGTTTTATCAAATACTCTATTAACTAACATTCTCCATTAATTGAATCATCTGCGCACCCATAATGCAATAATAACAGATGGTTATAAGACAGACCCTCAGGCTCTATAGTATTCTGAAGTAATTTCTTAGCATGAAATGAACAAATTATATTATGAATGGTTTGGAAGTCAAAGGTAATTGATTTTTTCTTAAATATTAATTCAGTTAATCATTTAAACTGCTTAGTTATGTACAATCGAATGGCAGATGCAGTTTTTTATTCATTAGAATACTTCAGCAATCAAAGCAAGATCTTGCCTCACAACAGAAAGTTTTCTGACTAGATAACTTTTATCTAGTCAGTTTTTTATTCATCAGAAGATTTTAGTAATCACAGCAAAATCTTGCCTCACCACAGAAAGTTTTTGACTAGATAAAAATATAATGATAACATTAAACATGTGGAATAATGCTTAATTTCTGTGCTAATGTTATAAAAATAATACTTTATATTTGTTAAACATGTACTAGGTACCAAGTTCTATTTTAAATACTTAACATGTTTGCCTCCTTAATCTGAACAGCAGTTCAATTTAGTATTTACTATTTTTATCATTTCAATTTTATAGTTGAAGGTTGAGGTTGAGATGTTAAGTAACTTGGTCAATTTCACACAGACAATAAATAAAAGATCTATAATAATGTATAGATAGGCAGGTAGGAGACAGACATACATAGAGGGATAAAACAAGAGAGAAAAATACTCTTTTCTTTTTGGAAGGGCAGATTGCATCACACCCAATTTATAGTTGAGAAACTGGGACTTAGAGATTAAAAGCCTTAGCTAGGATAAAGAATAGAAATCAAATTCTTCCTTGACTTTTTATTTATGTTAAACTATATGAAATTCCCAATACTTGAACATTTTTGACCTACAAAATTGGAGTCATGTGTTTCAATCTAATACAACCCTCTACAAAGCACTTAAAAGTACAAGTATATTGCCTCAATATTAGAAGTTATATTATTCATACTATTACTCCTTATGAAACACTTAATTTTGCATTGATAACTAAATAAAATTTATCTGAGCATGCATATAACATCTATAACAATTACTAAATTTAGGAAATATCTACTACAATGGTTTGATTCAAGTAATAACTTAGCAAATCGATTTAAAATAAGTTTAACACTTTAACATTTCCAAAATACTTTAGAACCACACCTTTATAAATTCCCCATCTTCACAATGTGGGCAAGCTCTTATGATCACTCTTAAACATCTTGGAAACTGAAACATTAAAAAAAATTAACTGGCTTTCTGCTGTCATTCAATGAGTCAGCAGACATAGTAACAGTTTAAGTTATAAAGCATTATTTATTCCATGCCACATAGTTAATTTCACAATATCATATGATGGTGCATATTTTGTTTGACTTCCATATAATAAATGAAATTCCTACAACACTACCTCAGCAAAAAATTATAAGTAATGAATTAACCAGATGAAAACTATAAAATTTTGGCAGTGCAGTTGGCTCATCTTTATAGTGGCACCATAGCTGGCATCCAGCAAAACCATTCTCTCTTTCATTGCAGTTACTGACAACTGCAATAGTCTTGGATCATTTTATTTATAATCTTCCATCTGGCTATCTCCCCTTTTAGACTTGGTCTACAATCAGTCAAGTGAAATCTCTTGGTTCTATTAACATTTACAAATAATTTCACATTTGCGATCTGTGAAGTTTGATATTTTTAGTATTCTATTTGTCCAATACTGTACTCTAAACCCAGTGCCTCATTAAATATTGAATAAAGGAATCTCTCATTAAAAAAGAGGGGCCAAGAATACCAAGATGCTAGCAAGCCACTAAACTTAAGCTACTGAATTTTTCTTTGACTGGTGACATATTTGGTCAGAATCCTAAGTAAAGTGCATTTTCATTGTGACTTCACCTATAGTAAGATGTTTTCATCAAGTGAAATATGCTTTTATATATATACAGTCCTTCCTTCACATGGTCCTGATCTACACACATTTCAGTTACCACAATTTAGCTAAATAACACCAGTCCCAGACACCATTCAAATTTCAATTGTCATAGTATATTAGCTGTGAGAAATTGCTTAAAGTATAACCTTTTTGTCAGCTCTTCAGTCTACAGATCTGAATAACAGATGGCGTAAATAACAGTATGTCTCATGACAGGTAACAACTCACATCTCTTCTTTCAAAGCCTGTCAGTGATTATTGGGCATTCAGTACTCACACAGACAGCAAAGTGCATAGTTGTGTTGCCTCCTTGTTTTTCCCATATAAACCCATGTGACATTTTACAAAAATGGATAATCCAAAGAGGGAATTGGGCTACAAAATGTAAGTGAAACAAAGAAGCAAAGAGTAATAATGCTAGAAGTGAATTGTATATGGATTTATGGAAGAAACAGTTCACCATGGGAATGATAATAACACTACCATTTGAGGGAATCTAGTTAAATAGCCAGAGAAAGTTGGTAAAGGTAAACTTAATGGAATAATTGATAGAAGTAGTCATGACATAAAGAATGATGCTGTCCCAGAGGAAGTGATGCCAGCAAAAGTATTCACATTAAAGGAACTCTTGGAGATATTTCATAACATTTAATGAACAAAGGATGAAATGTTGGAAGTTGACCCAATCTTAGAAAAAATAGTATAGCAATTCCCCATGGCAGAGAAAAGACTCCTGCTGTTTCATAAGTTTTATAAAGAGAAAGCTAGCACTGTTCAAACTGTTCTGGTTAAATTGTTTACACAGAAATAAAACACTTTAATGCTCAATGTCACTAATATTTTAATTTACATGGCATTAAATAAACATTTGTTTGACTATTTTTATCCCTCTACATTTATAAATGAAAAGAAGACAGTTTTAATATTTTGATAAGAATTTTCAAAGGTCATAGAATAATCACAATTTTTCCCATTGGTTATTAAAATCATATTGCATGATTTCAAATTGCACAGTCATTTTTATGGTATTGCACTACCCTGAAAATTGAGTATTTCCTGTGGTTTATTATAAGTCAGAATCAACCTCCTGCTAAGAACAACTAGAAATAATGAACTAAAACAACAAGTAAGTTTGTTTTTTTTTTTTTTTTTTTT
>NW_016108061.1:302505-306567 GCF_001604975.1 Cebus imitator | reverse complement strand
CTGATAATTGTTCTTTGTGTGGTAGAAATCCTCACTGGGTTTTCAACTTGCCAGGATTAATTAGAAGGCCATAAAACAGCTAGTGAATTTAACTCACTGCCAGCATATTTTTTTTTTTTTTTTGGCCACAAAAATCCTAAAATAGATAACAACAGAAATAGAGAGAGAATGACAGTTTGAGTCTTGATTTCTCATCTGATATTCTGATTACTGTCTCCTGTAAGTGTGTTTTGGGAAAAATGCAAATATATTGAATTTTGAAGACAGAACTTATTAGGAAATTACTGGTGTGCACATACAAGAATCTTGCCTGACTTTCAAAGTAGAATCTGCCATGATTTTCCTTACCTGTTCTTTATTAATGAAGTATGTTGCCATGTCCTTTGGTTCCTAATACACTGCAGAGAAGAAACCATGGCCTCTGATGCCCACCACTTCTAATGTTGGCATGGGTTTACTAACATTTGAGTTCAACATTGTCTTTTTATGATGCAACCATAAGTTCAGAGTCTGGGACTAAGAATATATAAGCAGCTACAAAACTGTGGCTATGAATCCTATGCTCTCTCTCTTTCTAGCTAGCCTTTAAGCCACCCAACCCTTAATGGTTTAATTTCATTATTATATAAACCCATACATGCCCATTTTAAGTGACAGGTACATATCACTCTAAAGATGAGAACTGAACAATACAGCTGGAATAAGGACATGATAATGCTCCATGTCAATTTTATCACTCCAATAATTGTCAAGAGATCTCTGAAAAAAAATCACTTCCATTTGATATCACATTGTGAAAACCATATAATAAGTTGTGATTTCATAGCCAGGTACTTTGGTGATATTCTTTGGCTAGATTAGAAACAAAGCCAAATGACGCTATTAAAGAGTGAAGTGATGGTCGGGCGCAGTGGCTCACGCCTGTAATCCCAACACTTTGGGAGGCCGAGGCGGGTGGATCACCTGAGGTCAGCAGTTCGAGACCAGCCTGCCCAACATGGTGAAACCCTGTCTCTACTAAAAAAAAAAAAAATTAGCTGGGTGTGGTGGCAGGCACCTGTAATCCAGCTACTCTGGAGGCTGAGACAGAAGAATTGCCTCAAACCCAGGAGGCAGAAGTTGCAGTGAGCTGAGATCATGCCACTGCGCTCCAGCCTGGGCGACAAGAGCGAAACTCCATCTCAAAAAAAATAATAAAATGAGATAAAATAAATAAAAAGAATGAAGTGATAACAGATGTTTTTTTTCCATTAGTTCCCAGGCTTGAATTACAACGCTTGTCTGAGAAAACCCTCTGGAGAAATTAGAAGAGCACAAGTGTACTCTTCGGATATAGTGATACATGGTCTAGTGAAATTCAAAGATTATATTAACACTACAGGTTTTATACTATAATATATATAAATTAATATATAAAAATGAAATATAAAATGATATTAAGAATTTTAACAGGTGAAAGATTAACAAGCTAATGGATACTCTTTTTAGGATTCTGCTTGAATAACTTAATTTGGATTGTATTAAGTTGTACTTCATAGATTCTGAGTTATAGCAATGACAAAACGGGTGATTCTGACCAATTCTTCCTCTGAGAAAAGATAGATAATATAAATAAAATATTTTACAAAAAAGTCTCAATTTAAAGGCATTGAAAAGGTACCAAGGCAATTAGCACCTGGACGACTAACATCCAGAAAAGAGGTAAGCCTAAGATTTGATACTTCAAAAAGAGGTAAGAGGGATGGGGACAGAAGCAATATTTGAGCATATACTTCCTAAGAATTTCCTAATCTTATGAAAGGCATCAAGGTATAAAGAAGCAACAGGAATATCTAGAAGGATCAATTCAAAGAGAATCAAATTTAAAAATATTCTAATGAAACTGTTGAAAACCAAAGACAAAAGAAAATGTCAAGTGTCCAGAGTGAAAATAGCATATTATCTTCAAAAAGTAAAAATAAGACTTAAAAATTAGTTTAAAACAGTAATAAATATCTGACTTCCTTAAAAATTAAGGAAAACCTGAAAACAATGAGATGATACAATCAAGATCTGAAAGGAATAATAGCCAATTTCTATTTCTATTTACAGTGAAATTTTATTTCAAAATAAATATAAAAACATTTTCAAACAAATAAAATGCAAAACACAATTCATCATAAACAGATCCCCTCCTAAAGAAATACTCAAGGTGGATTTTAGGGCAGTAGTAAAATGAAGCAAATGCAAGATTCAAAAAATGCAAGAAGAAAAGAAGAACAGAGGAAAAGAAAATGGGTAAATATAACTGAACGTTGGCAGTATAAAGTAATAAGATCTTCATGGGAGTGGAGAGAGAAAGAAAATAAAAATACATAACATCTCTGTAATTGGATAAAAGTTTATATGGGGATGAGCATTATATTTAGTGATATAATGATGGAATATTTTCCTTTGACTTAGGGATAAAGAAAGAATGCCTGTTAGCACTGCAAGTAGTCAATTTTATCCTAGAGATCTTTGAGCAATCAAAAAGAAAAAATGAAACAAAAATCTTAAGAATTGGAAATGAATAAATAAAATACTTGCCATTCAAGACAATATGACTATTTAGAACTTTACAGATATGTTGGTTTATAGTAATCTCTTTGTACATGACTCGGATTCCTCAATTTACACCACTTCTCTGCCTCCCCCATAAATCTCTGCAAAAGTTGGCCCTTGGCCTTACCTTTCATTCAGGTCAAGAAACCTATATTTCTCTGATGATTATCGATGATGAGAATGTTTTTCATATGCTTGCTGGCAGCGTGTATGTCTTTTTTGGAGAAGTGTCTGTTCCTGTCCTTTGCCCACTTTTTAATGGGGTTATTTTTTTTTTTTGGCATGTTAATTTAAATTCTGGATAGTAGAACTTTGTTGGCTGCATAGTTTGTGAACATTTTCTTCCATTATCTTGGTAGTCTGTTTATTTTATTGATAGTTTCTTTGTGGCTATTGCAAATGGGTTTGTGTCAATAAGATACCATCTCACACCAGTCATAATGGCTGTTATTAAAATGTCAAAAAACAGATGTCGAGGCTGTGAAGAAAAGGGAACACTTACACACTTTGGTGGGAATATAAATTAGTTCAACCACTGTGGAAAGCAGTTTGGAGATTTTTTTTAAAGAATGTAGAACAGAGCTACCATTCAACTCAACAATCCCATTACTGGGTACATACCCAAAGGAAAATAAATCACTATACTGAAAAGACACTTGTAATCATATTTTCATCCCCACACTATTCATAATAGCAGAGACATGGAATCAACCTAAGTGCCCATCAGTGGTGGATTGAATAAAGCAAATGTGGTGCGTACACACCATGGAATACCACACAGGCATGAAAAAGAATTAAATCATGTCCTTTGTGGCAACGTGCATGGAGCTGGATGCCAAAATCCTAATACAGGAACAGAAAACCAAATACCACATGTTCTGACTGATAAGTGGGAGCTAACTATTGAGCACACACAGACATAAACGGACATAAACATGGGAATAAATGACACTGTGGACTATTAGAGCGGGGAGGAGCTCTAGTAGTAGGTTGAAAAACTACCTTTTGAGTACTATGCACACTACCTGAGTGCAATATGCCCATGTAACAAACCTCTACTTGTACCCCCATATTTAGTATAAAAGGTGAAATTTAAAAACAAAATAAAATTACAGACGACACTTGTCCTCACCTCTCAAGAGATACCATTTAAATGTGATATTTCCCCTATTACGTTTCCATGGGGGTTTAGGACCTATTGCCACGGTAACAAAATTGGAATGCACACAATTCACCCTCAATTTGGATAACTCCACTCAGTTTGACCTTTAGTATGGTTTTCACTACTTTTATTTTTGTGGCCAAGAGAATGCAACCATTTCATAGTTTCGCTTGTTTTGTTTCTTCTCTCTTTCCCCCTCTCAAAGGTTAGCCTGATCTCTAAAATTTACCTTTAATGTATAAAGTCACTTTTTTTATTTCTTTTTTTTTTTTTTTTTTTTTTTTTTTTTTTTTTTTTTTTTTTTTTTTTTTTTTTTT
>NW_016108061.1:297803-302370 GCF_001604975.1 Cebus imitator | reverse complement strand
TTCACCATGTTGACCAGGATGGTCTCGATCTCTTGACCTCGTGATCCACCCGCCTCGGCCTCCCAAAGTGCTGGGATTACAGGCTTGAGCCACCGCGCCCGGCACACTTTTTTTATTTCTATAAGATAATATTTATACTCTTTCCTTCTCCTATACAATAGGTTGACCTTTTAAATCCTCTCTTGTTACTTCCCATTCAGGATTCCCATTTAATTTCCCACTCAGCATTCTTATTATTAAATTTTTATTTATGTGTATTTTTTTAAGAAAACTGTATTTTACAGTCCAGTGGTTCATTGGAAGTCAAGTGTAGCAATTATCCAATTTGTGTTAATTGACATATTTTATAGACACTATTATCATTCATGCATTATGGTTTATGCACTGCACTTACATTTAACAAGTTTTGAGTGCCCATGCCATTTATAGTATTGACATGAAACCAGGACTTCTTCTAAACTCATTGTTGTAATTAATTTTAATCGTTCTATCACTTTTTAATATGAAATTGTCACTACTTGGCCATTGGCAGCCCTCTTTGTATGTTGGCCACTTTGTCCTTTTAAACACTAATCCATGTTTCTCTGAATGAATCCTAGCTTTCTTACAATGATGCTCCAAGCTCATCTTTATTTGGTTCCTCCCCAAACAAGAAACTTTTTATTTCAGTGGAATATAATGTTGAGTTCAAATATATGGAAACCTAGAAAACACATTAAGTTGTTCTATTTAATGACCTCAGTAGCCAGGATAGTGCCAGAGATGACTTTAGTCACTTTATTAACAAAGAAATGATTCCCTTAAAAAGAGAAGAGGGACAGAGGATTAGCAGTTTAGATTTATTTTTCCAGTCTAGTTGTATTTTTACTTAACTCCACTCTTTAAGAGTTTATTACTTAATTTTTCTCTTTTGAGCTATCATTTTACAGTTGTTTAACTTTAAATATTTCATGCTATATATTGTATAGGTGATTAAATTATGCTGATGCCCCCTCCAGAAAATTTTGAAATCTTCTTTGTATGCATTATTTTTGTTCATTTTGACCTGTGGCCAAATGATCCTGAAGGTGGCTCTAAACTGTACAAGACTAGATGACCTAATGTGTCAACGTTTTCTGAGCCTAGAGAATAAAACTATCCAAACTAATTTCAAAGGCAAACCAAAATATTAAAGTCATACAGCACTTATATCAACAAATTAAATCCATGTAGTTGGTGTAAAGTAACAATAAATAATTGAGTTTCAAGATTTTCACATAAAACCTTTCAGTTTTCATTCCCATGGGCCAAAATATATGCTTAAAACCCCATATTTGAGATCCAGTATTTTAGTCTAGTTTTTCATTTCCTTTGCCTTTACTATTGCTCATTTAGGGCACAAGAATTCTAGTGAACTCTGATTTTTGCAGAAACACTTAGGTATATACTTATGACCCCAAATGCCCTAAACCAAAGATATCTTAAAAAAATTAAAATTAATGTTAATTACCAAATAATTATGCTCAATATTACAATCCTAATCAGAAAGTTGACGTATTAGCCACATTGTCCACACAAAGCACATTCACAATTACTGTTCACCATGACTGTGCTCCACAAGATTCAGCTCATAAAATGCAAATGCACAATTGATTATAGCACATTTCAGGATTCTATAGTAGCTCTCAATTCCACTGGCCCATATCCAGAGATTGCATTAGTCTCATAAAGAAAATATGGAGCACTGAGAAAGCTGTATCTACAGGAAAACGTATTGCTTACCCATCTCTGAGTTCCTAGGTTTCCATCAATCAGAAATGACAATAAATATTAGAACTGATGAGAAAATGTAGAAAATTTACTACATTGCTTATTAAAATTGACCAAAGTAAGTTGGAATGATAACAGATAGGCAGTATCCTAAAATTCTTGTACATACACCAGTTCACGTAAATCCTTTAGTATTCGACTCAAATTACTCCTAATGTTCTCACTAAATTTTCAGCCACACAAATGCCTTCCAAGTGTATCTGGAGACTTGCCCACCTAAGGGGGATTTCAATTGTATATTAGTGTCCATTTTAAAAATCCATCCCCTTAAGATATGATCATATTGATAGTCTACCCAGGACTAATCATGGTTTTACAAACTAGGCTACTTGAGGGCCAAGATAAATAAGAAAGTAGGAAGGGAAAAGGAAATATCTCTCTTTTAGTAGACCAAAGTTTCAGTTCCATAACTATTATGATGGGACAGGCATTATAAGGAATCTATACTGTAAACTGTAATTCAAAATGTCTTAAGCTCAAGACTCTTAAAAACATATACCTTGGATTCCCAGGGCAGGATAATTCTTTGTAATAATTCATATTGATTATGATAATTCAGAAAGTAACTCATGTACTCCATAGTTTCCTGTGCAAGAATATCTTACATAGTCTGTCCCACTTGGCATATTCCTTAGGCACACACACATACACACACACAATTAGTGCCTCAGCAACTTTAAAAAGTACACAAAGATTATTAATTGCATGCTCAAATTAGTAATTTTATACAATAGCCTCAAGGAACAGTTATTTTGTTGATTTCAATAAACTGTTAAATTTTTTTGTTTCTTTCAATTTGGTTTAAACCTGAACCTCACAGAAATGAATTGAATTTCTCTTTTTCTACATTGTTTAAACTTTGGCTGAAAAAGTTTATAATTTTGCCAGCTGACTATAATTACATCATCCCCATCCATCCCCATTACTGCCTTTGTTTAGAAGATGAATTCTATACCACTTCCACTGTTCCCCAAGCCTCAGCTTCTTTAATCACTGAGTAGTTCATCATTCTTTTCACTTGTTTAATAGCTTTATTAAGATATGATTCACATACTATAAACTACATCTTTTAAAGATGTACAATTCAGTAATTTTTAGTATACGGCAGTCACTCAGTATATGCAGGGAATTGGTTCGAGGACCCTCATGTATACAAAATCTGTGCACACTTAAGTCCTACAGTTAGCCCTGTGGAACCCATATATGTGAAAAGTCCATACTCCATAGATGTGGGTTTCATAACCTCAGAATACTGCAGTTTCAATCTGCATTTAGTTGAAAAATCTCCACATAAGTGGATCTGTGCAGTTCAAATCCATGTTGTTCAAGAGTCAACTGTACTTATAGAATTATACAACCATTGCCGCTATTAAATTTCAGAATATTTTCATCTTCCTAAAAATGGGAAACTCCTGTTCCCATCAGCAGTCGCTCACCATTTTCCCTCAAGCTCTCCCCACCCAGACCTAGACAACCACCAATCTATTTTCTGATGCCATGGATTTACCTATTCCAGATATTTCATATAAATCAAATTAAACACTACATGTTTTTTTGTGTCTGGCTTTTTTTAACCTAGTAAAATGTTTTCAAGTTTCATCCATATTATAGCATGTATTAGTACTTAATTCTATTACCAAATAATATTCCATTGTGTGGATATAAAACATTTTGTTTATCCATTCATCAATTCATGAGCTTTCTGGGTACTTCATTTGTTTGACTATTATAAATAATGCTGCTATGAACATCTATGAACCACATTTTGTTCATGTATGTTTTCAGTTCTTTTTGGAGTGGGATTGCTGGGTTATATGGTAACTCTATGTTTAACATTGAAGAACTACTAAATTTTTCCAAAGGGGCTGCATCATTTTACATTCCCACCAGCAATGTATGAGAGTTCTAATCCTTAGTTCATCTTTAATTTCCATACTAAAACTGATTATTTTTCACTAATAAATGTTTTCATTAAAGTCAAAATATTCAGTTTTATTTTGTCTTGTTTTTTTATAATTTTCCCAAGCCCTTTATAAGCTTTTATAGCATAAAACTAGACCCCTAATTTTAATACATAAAACTTAATGTATCTATTCTGACTTCGTGCTTCTAGCTCTTACAATTCATTCTCCGCCCCAGCAAGCTTTCAATCTGCCTATATCCATCTCATTACTATTGTTCGCTTAAAGTAATAAAGAACTATGAGGCTCATGATTCTTAGCAATGTCAGGCTTTTAGAAACTGCATAAATTATGAGACAGAAACACTGAATGTTTCAGTTAGTGATGAATTTCAAATCACTGGGACTATGCACAGGGAGCCACAGTTTAAATTATATTCTGTCAATATGTCTTGTTTATGAGTGCTTATTTTCACATTTAATATGAGGCCTCAGAATCCAGATCTCAGGAACAATTATTTCTGTTGTTTGAAGCAGTTTGCTTCTTAATGTTATAAAAATAATGCTACTTAGAGAAGTAACTGCTGCTTATTTGGTTTCCCTTGTTTCCAATTTAATACAGAAGGTAGAAATGCTCAAAGGCTAATCATATTCATTTTATAGTTTTACACTCCTGTTCACATATAGTCCAAGAGCCTGCATGAGCAAAGATATCAGTGGTACAGTTTTAACCACGAAAATTGGATTACTGGTTTTTGCTCATTCTGCTAGGCAGCATAATCTGAACTGTTTTTCTGCTACTTATTATCTATGGAAAAGAGACTAAACAGCATAGTAAGTTTTACCCTTTTAGTCACA
>NW_016108061.1:284807-297297 GCF_001604975.1 Cebus imitator | reverse complement strand
CCTCGGCCTCCCAAAGTGCTGGGATTACAGGCTTGAGCCACCGTGCCCGGCCACAAATATTTTTTATTCTCAACAAATACTTTCATTTTCCATCCAGATTTTCAGATTGGCCCCCTCATTTCTAGTGTTGCTGACCAACATCTGGGCCAACAGTGAAACTGTGCTTCATGCATACAAACTAAATCATACTCATTTGCCTACAAAGAATGTGGTTATATTGATGCCATAGAAAGTATCCATTTATTAAGCAGGTCCCTTTGCACCTGTTCAGTGATCAGCTCAACTTAATCTAGGCACTTCACTAAATATTAATGAGGTTGAGGATGCAAAATTTTTCAAATCCTTGCCACCTCTGAAAAAGGAATTCTCAAAGAATATTATGAAGAGTTAACACATTTAGAGTATCCTAATTGTGTATGTGCTTGGTGTCCACATTGTCTGGAGAAGACAAGCATATAGATTCTTAACAAGAACAGAAAAACTAAAATGTGAATTCAATGAACATAAGGATTTTTATTGTTTTACCCTCTCAATATGGGTACTTAACCCTGGCTGCACATTACGATCACCTGAGGGAGCTTTTAAAAATATCAAGGTTTCCTTGAGCAGTGGTTTGTAGTTCTCCTTGAAGAGGTCCTTTACATACTTTGTTAGTTGTATTCCTAGGTATTTTATTCTCTTTGTAGCAATTCTGAATGGCAGTTCGTTCTTGATTTAGCTCTTTTTAAGTTTGTTATTGGTGTATAGGAATGCTTGTGATTTTTACACATTGATCTTGTATCCTGAGATTTTGCTGAAGTTGCTTATCAGTTTCAGGAGACTTTGTGCTGAGACGATGAGGTCTTCTAAATATACAATCATGTCGTCTGCAAATAGAGACAGTTTGACTTCCTCCTTTCCTATTTGAATACACTTTATTTCTTTTTCTTGCCTGACTGCTCTGGCTAGAACTTCCAATACTATATTGGATAGGAGTGGTGAGAGAGGGCATCCTTGTCCAGTGCCAGATTTCAAAGGGAATGCTTCCAGTTTTTGTCCATTCAGTATGATATTGGCTGTGGGTTTGTCATAAATAGCTTTTATTATTTTGAGATATGTTCCATCCATACCTAGTTTATTGAGAGTTTTTAGCATAAAGGGTTGTTGAATTTTGTCAAAGGCCTTCTCTGCATCTAATGAGATAATCATGTGGTTTTTGTCTTTGGTTCTGTTTATGTGGTGAATTACATTTATAGACTTGCATATATTGAATGAGCCTTGCATCCCTGGGATGAAGCCTACTTGATCATGGTGGATAAGCATGGAGAAACATTCCATGCTCATGGTTAGGAAGAATATCATCAAAATGGTCATACTGCCCAAAGTAATTTATAGATACAATACTATCCCCATCAAGCTACCAATGACTTTCTTCACAGAACTGGAAAAAAAAAAAAAAAACCACCTTAAACTTTATATGGAACCAAAAGAGAGCCCACATAACCAAGTCAATTCTAAGCAAAAACAACAAAGCTGGAGGTATCATGCTACCTGGCTTCAAACTATACTACAAGGCTACAGTAGTCAAAACAGCATAGTATTCGTACAAAAACAGAGATATAGACTAATGGAACGGAACAGAGGGCTCAGACGCAATGCCACACATTTACAACCATCTGATCTTTGACAAACCTGACAAAAACAAGCAATGGGGAAAGGATTCCCTGTTTAATAAATAGTGTTGGGAAAACTGGCTAGCCATGTGCAGAAAGCTGAAACTGTACCCCTTCCTGATACCTTACACTAAAATTAACTCCAGAGAGATTAAAGACTTAAACATAAGCCCTAACACCATAAAAACCTAAGAAGAAAACCTAGGCAAAACCATTCAGGACATAGGCATAGGCAAGGACTTCATGACTAAAACACAAAAAGAATTGGCAGTAAAAGCCAAAATAGACAAATGGGATTTAATTAAACTCCAGAGTGTCTGCACAGCAAAAGAAACAATCATTAGGGTGAACTGGCAACTAACAGAAGGGGAAAAATTTTCTGCAATCTACCCATCTGACAAAGGACTTATATCCAAAATCTACAAAGAACTAAAACAGATTTACAAGGAAAAAAAAAAAATTCAAAAGTGGGCAAAGGATATGAACAGATATTTTTCTAAAGAAGACATATATAAGGCCAACAAACATATAAAAAATGCTCACCATCACTGGTCATTAGAGAAATGCAAATCAAAACTACATTGAGATACCATCTCACGTCAGTTACAATGGCGATCATTAAAAAATCTGGAGACAGCAGATGCTGGAGAGGATGTGGAGAAATAAGAACACTTTTACACTGTTGGTGGGCATGGAAATTAGTGCAGCCATTATGGAAGACCATGTGGCAATTCCTCAAGGACCTAGAAATAGAAATTCCATTTGACCCAGCAATCCCATTACTGGGTATATATCCAAAGGATTATAAATTGTTCTATCATAAAGACACATGCACACGAATGTTCACTGTGGCACTGTTTACAATAGCAAAGACCTAGAACCAAACCAAATGTCCATTAACAATAGAATGGATAAAGAAAATGTGGCACATATACACCATGGAATACTATGCAGCCATAAAAAACGATGAATTCGTGTCCTTTGTAGGGACATGGATGAACCTGGAAACCATCATTCTCAGCAAACTGACACAAGAACAGAAAATCAAACCACACATGTTCTCACTCATAGGTGGGTGTTGAACAATGAGAACACATGGACACAGGGAGGGGAGCATCACACACTGAGGTCTTTGAGAGGGGACTAGGGAAGGGACAGTGTGGGGTAGGGAGTTGGGGAGGGATAACATGGTGAGAAATGCCAGATATAGGTGATGGGGATGGAGGTAGTAAACCACAGTGCCATGTATGTACCTATGCAACAATCCTGCGTGTTCTGCACATGTACCCCAGAACCTAAAATGCAATTATATATATATATATATATATATATATATATATATATATATATATGGTTTAAGATAGTATTCAGTATGTATATTGCAAATATATTATGCTTCAATAAAGCATTAAATGAAGAAAAATATCCAAGGCCTGGGTCCCATCTCAAATCAATACAAAAGTAAACTGTACATATTTCAAATGTTCTTTCATCCCAGGACACACTAAAATTATGAGCCTATCAAGTGACAATGACTGTGTACTGCTGTGACCTCAGGGTTACCCTGAAAAAGGAGGTTTACCTTGCCAGAAGGACATGGAGTTGTGGCTTCATCTGGTGTGGGACTTCCTCATTCTCTTCCTTAAACACATGGGTTTTGAGTCAATCATTTTTATTACAATCTGAGCTCTGCCACTCACTGGTCTTGTAGCCTTGGGAAGGCATGTAATCTCTCTGAGCATTAATTTCTTCACCTTTCCATGGGAGATATTTTATGACTCTCTCTATGTATTGAAGCTGAAATGTGATGCTAAGTATAAAACTTTAGTACAGGTCCTGATATTGAGTATTGTAGGCTTTCTTATTAATCATTGAAATCAAATGTTTTAGAGTCAGTCAAAAATATGGGAGTTCAAAGCAAGGACAGTAAGCTAAGGCTCATGAACTGAGAGTCACAAATGACTGTCTTAGGCCTATGTGTTAGACTATTTCAACTTTTAAAGTAGCCTCTAGTCAAATAAGGATATGTTTTAATTGTCCAACATGTGTGCCTGTGGAGGGAAGGGCATGTGGAGGAAAATTTCAGAATGTTTTTCATTTACATTTTGGAGGAAGAGAAAAACAAAGTGTATTCATTCCTGGAAATCCTCTCTCTTGTATTCCCCATTGGCCAGACCCATGTGTCTTTCTTTGATATTCTTAAAATGTCAAGTTTGTGGGAGTTGGTATGTGGCTCATGGAACAGGTGACATCCACATGTTGACAGTCACTTAGATGATGTGATTCCAGGAGTCTCTGGAAGTCCATGAATCTCCACTATCTTCCTCTATTATCTGTACAATTGTGGGCTAGTCTGTCATTGACATTTATTCTTTGTGTTGAGTTTTCTTGGTCATACTCACACAAATTAATCATTAGAACATGACCTTATATTAACTACTAGTTTCTGGAATGCTTTTGAATGCCTATTACAATATACATCTATAATTTGTCAATTTAAAGAAACAGAGCGCTGATCCCTATCCCCAGAGTTCCTGATGCATTAGATCTGGGGTAGGGCCTAAAAATTTGCATTCCTAGGTGATGCTGATGAGGCTGATCAGGGAATGCACTTTGAGAACCACTGTTCTAGGCTATATCTGGACCCTACCATATACAAAAAATTATTTAAGATACATTTATAGTTTTCACAAAGTACAAATACTAAAGCAGTAATTCTCTCGAAACATATTAATTCATTCAACATGTATTCTGAACAGGTTGAATCATCTGCTTTCCTATACACATAAAATGAAAGCTTCAGATTTGAAGCAAAGTTAATGCTTTGGTAGAAACAGATACTTTTACAGTTGTCATAGCATCAGTGAGGAAGGAGCAGAAATATTGAAAAGGAACTCATGAAGCACAACAGGTGTCAAGGAACTAACTCTGCCCAAAAAAGTCTGTGCCTCAGCCTCACGCACTATGCAGCCAGCTGTTCCCAATTATCAGCAGCCTGTAGATCCCTACATCAGGGTTACTCCGCAGTGACTCTCAGTAAGGTTTAGAGTATTGTGGCAAGCAGGGTCTTCCTTTATGCTAGAAACTTTCATATGCACTTCTACCTGCCTAAATGTTTATTTAAAAAAAGCCCAAATCACTAAAAACAGAAGCTACTGAAACAATGTTACCGATCCTAGTTTCCTAGTTTTTTGGGGGTGTGTGTGTGTGTGTATGTGTGTTTTTTGAGATGAAGCCTTGCTCTGTCACCCAGGTTGGAGAGTAGTGGTGCAATCTCGGCTCACTGTACCCTTCGCCTCCCAGGTTCAAGTGATTCTTCTGCCTCAGCCTCCCAAGTAGCTAGGATCACAGGCGCGCACCATCATGCCCAGCTAATTTATTTTATTTTATTTTTAATAGCGATGGGGTTTCACCATGTTGGCCAGGCTGGTCTTGAACTCCTGACCTCAGGTGACCCACCTGCCTCAGCCTCCCCACAAAGTGCTGGAATTACAGGCATGAGCCACCATGCCCAGCCTCCTAGTTTCTATTATAGATCTACCATTTCTGACTGTCTGGGTTTTAAAACACATTTCTGCATATACACGCTGCCCTCCCCAGCCCCACTCACATATGAATTGTCTTTATTTTAATTTGCCTATCTAGCTAACCCTCAAGTGAAGAGATGCTTATATTCAACATGACCATTTTCCTAGCCCTTGCTCCTTCTCTGAACCCTTCATCTGATGCAACCTTTAACCTGGTATGATGCCCATCTGCAGCTAATCTGTGCATGTAGGAATTAGATATATGGTCTACCTATACCGATGATCACATGCACTTCCCCTCAATTTTAGTAGTCGCCAGATACAGATCAATAGATAGGGATATCAGATATTTTATTAAGTTGCTGAATTACATTTTTTTAAGTACAGAAAATACACAGAAAAGCATAGAAGCAAAATATATTAATTATATCTTATCCCATCACTGAGAGATAACTTATATCATATACATATATTAGTGTGTGTGTGTGTGTGTGTGTGTGTGTGTGTGTGTGTGTGTGTGTGTATTTAAGAGACATGCTCTTATTATATTTCCCAGCCTGGCCTTGAACTCCTTGGCTCAAGTGATCCTCCCACCTCAGCCTTCTGAGTACCTGGGACTACAGATGTTCACTACCACCAACTTTTTATCTAAGTAAATTATTTGGTATTGTTTATACAACTCTTTAATCTGCATTTTTCCCTTAATTTAACTTGATATTGTTGCCATTTTCATATATTAAATCCTTCTCTAATCATTATTTTCAATGAGGGCATAATACCCCATCACTTAAATGTGCCTGATTTTGTTAGATAGGGAACCCTTTCTCCCTCCCTTTCTTTAACCACCCCCTCCTCTAATCCACTCTATGAGGAAATTCCTTTTTTCATCCTGCAGGAGGGAGCATTATCACCATGGAGCTTCTAACCTGTACTGTATCTGATTTTCAGTGATAACGTTTTGGAAGAAGAATGAATTACCTGAATGGAGGCTGCTTTAAAGCCTCAAGCTGATTGGTCCAAATTACCAGTCGTGTCTAAAAATAAAGCAACCTACAACCCTCTCTCTCTTTTGTCTCTTAAACGACCTCCCCTCAAGCTTCTGACAGGGCCATCCCAGGGGTCTGCGATCTTTGTTCTATCCTTTCTGAATTATTTACAGTCAAGAACTTTGCAAGAGCTAGGTTAGAAGATGGGGCTCAGAGGCCAGATGCATTGGCCTGTTCTCCATTCCAGCTACAATAAAGCTGAAAATGTGAACTATTTTAGATTCCCTGTGATTATTTTTAGTTGATTCAAACTGAAGAGTGATAAGAGGATGTCTGAGTGTTTTTATTTACTTGTTTCCTGATTCATGCATGTGTTTGTTACCTCCATTCTATAAAATCACTTTAATAAAAGTCATTTCACATAAATATATATCTCATTACCTCTTTGTCATTATACAAATGGTATTACTGAATCAAAAAGTATGAGTATTATAAGGTCTTTGATATGTACTAACAATGTTTTTCCACAAAGTTTTCAAATAATTCACAATCTCACCAGCAATTTATAAAATTACCATCTTATTTTATCCTCCTCAGCACTGAGTTCTGATGTCTGTTAAACATGTCATTATAAAAGAAAATAATTTTCATTTTTTCTTTTGATTGTTAGCTAACTTAAACAATGGAATATATGTATTAATCATTTATATTTCTTTGGTTACTATTCGACACATTTTGTAATTTTTACATTGGATGTTGAACAGTAAAGATTCTTAAATTATCTCAAGAAACCATTTTCAGATAAGACATGTTAGGTGAAAATGATGAGATTGGTTACCACAACATTATTTTTTCTGTGTACACAGGAATTTGTTTTCTCATCTTCATGGCAGTTAGAATGGGGTGACAGGGCAGCTATGTCACCAATGGGAACATGAGCAGAAGGCACGTATCACTCCTACTGTGAGTCAGTATAAAGCATTGTGAATTCTCCTTGGCTTGCTCTCATTCACATAGCAAGAAGAAAAGAACTTTTGAGATGGCTAAACCTAAAGAAGCCTGAAGTTGCAATACAGAGGTCTAAATTATCGATCAGGAAGCTGTCCTAGATTTCCTTCATTGAGGAAGAACCACAAAGAGGCAACTGACTTTAAAAGTACTGTGAAGTGAGTGAAACTAAAAATTTTGTGTTACCTTCTTATGTAACCTAATTAATACAACATAGCACAGCCTAACTAATAAAGGAGAAAAGCCAAAAATCAGTTATTCTAAACTGGGGGTGGATTTTGCACCTCACAGGGGATATGGGATATTGACATTGTATGGAGACCCTTTTGCTTGTGAAAACGGGAAGTATACTAACTGCATCTGACTGGTAGCGACCAGGGGTGCCGCTAAGCACCCTCCAATGTATACGACAGCCCCTCACAGCAAAACTTTATGTGGCTCAAAATGTTAACAGTACTTAGTTTGGGGTCTGCTTTAAATCTATCATATTTGCAGGAAATATTTTCCCAGTTTATCTTAGACTCTTAAACTTTCTTTATAGAAAGTTTCCTGAAGTACATAAACATTTTCCTATATAGTTCGTGTGTGTGTGTGTGTGTGTAAATTTGTTTCCATTGTAAGAACAACATATGGTCATAATAGATGATTTGGGTAAAAGAAGACATCCTTGCTAGATGGGCCTGCATAATTGGGTGAGAAAATCTGACCTTTATGCCCAAATGGGGGAAAAGAAGAAACATCTTCTCACAGAACTTCAACTAGGAAATAGTTTTAAATAGATGGTATGAATTTCAGACTGAAAAAAAAGTCACCTAGGGACAACGCCATTCTTACCAAGAGAAATGGTGCTGTGTGGTAGGAAATGAGTAATGGACATCCTGGAAAACACTGTCAATACTCTTTCTAAATTGGAAAAAATTACAGGGGAAAGTGGATGACTTTGTTAAAGTATTTTTTTCTCTGATGACAATTTCATTCAGAGGTTGCTTTAGCCAGGGAGTCTCACCAAACTGAAAGTCTCTGGCAGTGCTCTTACAAAGACCCATCTCCTCACCAGCCATTTAGCATCATCCTGATGTAGAGAAACACTTCCCTGAATTAGATTTTCCCAACCTAGAAGGGCAAGTATTGGAGGTGAGTGCAAGCTACAGAACAGAAAGGAACCACTCCCCAGAGGGCCATTTTTACCTTGTGTTTGAAAATACAGTAACTGATTAATTTAAAAAGTAGGAATTCCAAGTTGAAAGCATACAGGATATGTTCTAGACATGTAATGCTAAGTTACAAACCACCCCATTTTTAAGCTTAAAACATTTATTCTGCTCATGAATTTGCAATCTGGGCAGGGTTCAGTCGAGAAAACCTGTCTCTGCTCCACACAAATCCATTAACTAGGATTGCTCCAAGGCTAGGGGCTGGAATGAGCTGAAGGTTTGCTCACTCCTGTGTCTGGCAGTTGATGCTGGAAATACAGAAACTGTCAGGGACTGAAACAGCAGTGTCCTGGTGTCTATCACCCCTAAGTGACATCTGGGAGCTGTTTAGGTTACAGCTTTCTGGTCTGTTTTGCCCATATTGCCATAATTTCTCTATACACATGTGTAGTTTACTCCCATGCAGGTTTCTGATGCTTTTTCTTCATGCAACTCCCTCCTCCCTCATGCTTTGCACTACAAGTCTTAGCCACCTAGACCTCCCTGTCTCTTCAAATCAGAGAAACTTTCATGCTCTGCCTGGGATTCCTTTAAGAAGAGGGCAGGACAGCATAGGCCTCCACACAACAGGTCAGGACAATCACAGGGCACGCTACATTTGTTTTCCTTTTCACGGAGATCACAGGCCTGAATTTCCTGTTGTGCAATGTACAAAAATTATACATATATGTTAAAGAAAAGAAGTCAAACTCTGTAAAAACTTGCAGAGATTTATTTTAAGCCAACTGTGAGGTCTATAACCCATGACAATCCCAGGGGGTCCTGAAAACATGTGCCCAAATTGGTTGGCTTACAGCTTGATTTTTACATACTTTAGGAAGACAGCAGTTACAGGCAGAGACATAAATCAGTATATACATGTAAGGTGGACATTGATTTAACCCCAAAAGGAGGGACATCTTGAAGGTGGGAGAGGGGGCTTCCACATCATAGGTGTATTTAAATATTTCCTGACCTGCAATTGGTTGAAGTGCAAAGCTCTGCCTCAAGAGTTGAAGTCAGCAGAAAGAAATGATTGTAGATAAGGGGGCAAGGGGTATTGAAGCCAAGGTCCTTGTTATGTAGATGAAGCCCCCAGGTAGCAAACTTCAGAGAGAATAGATGGTAAATGTCTCTTGTCAGATCATGAAAGGTGTCAGACTCTTAGTTAAATGTCTCTGGATCAGGAAAAGACATGGAAAGGAAGAGACTCTTTACATAATGTAGATCTTCCCCTCAAGAGACAGTTTCCAGGGCCGTTTCAAAATATGTCAAAGAAATATATTTTGGTAAAACACTTCAATTTATTTCAGGGCCTGCTGTCTGTCCTGTGATGCTACACTAGAATCAGGTTGGAATCTGGTATCTTATTGCTACAAAGAGTCTGTTTTGTCAGTCTTAAAATGTCTCTTTTAATGTTAACGCTGGTCAGTATTGCCTGAATTCCAAAGGGAGGAGAGTATAATGGGGCTCTTCTAACCCTGCCTTCCCACCCTGGCATGAAATAGTTTTTTCAGGTTTACTTTGGAGCCCCCTTGGCCAAGAAGAGAGGTCCATTCAGTTGGTTAGGGGGCTTAGAATTTTATTTTTGGTTTACATATATATTGATATGATTTGGACCTGTGCCCCCACCCAAATCACATGTCAAATTTTAATCTCCAGTGTTGGAGGTGGGGCCTGGTGGGATGTGACTGGATTGTGGGGGTAGATTTCCTCCTCGATGCTGTTCTTATGATAGTGAGTAGTTCTCATGAGATCTGGTTGTTTAAAAGTGTGTGACACTCTCTCTTCCTCCTGCTCCTGTCATGTGCCTGCTTCCCCTTCACCTTCTACCATGATTGTAAATTTCCCGAAGGCTCCCCAGAAGCAGAAGCTTCCTGTATAGCCTGCAGAACTGTGTGCCTATTAAACCTCTTTTCTTTATAAATTACCCAGCCTTAGGTATTTCTTTATAGCAGTGCAAGAACATACTCATATATATGGAAGAAAGGCAAGTCTAGTGCCTCTTCCTGCATCATAGCCTGAAGCATCTATGTATTGATAATAAATGTTTAAGCTGACTAATAGGTACATGAGGCCCATTATACTATTATATCTACTGTGGTATACATTTGATTATTTCTCTGTAGCAGAAAACAACATAGTAAGAGGTATAAGATAACATTTTAAAATCTAAATCTAACCAAGTTGCCATTCCCATTTTAGAAGAACAAAAAGACAATTTCAATATCTGGCATTCAAATCTACAGAAGATAACTACCATAAATTTCCTGTGTGAAAATTGATGCTTCAAAAATAACGAATCCATCACTTTGAACATAAAACTGTATTCAAACATAGAACTAGAAGTAACAGGGATAACTATTGGAAATAGGTAAAAGAGTGATGAATAGACTCTTTAAAGGTCACATTAGCAAAAATTTGTTGAGGCTCTAATGTAAAGATTAAATAAACTTTCAAATATAAATAATTTTTCAGACATCCAGGAAGAAAAATCAAGTCACCTATCAAGGGGGAAATGTAGACAGGCCTCAGAGTCTCCACATGAGTAGCTAATGTCATAGGGCAATGGCGCACTATGAGTTCTAAGGATCAAGCCTAGGATACCCAGACACATTGTTGTTTAAAAAGATCAGTAACAGGAGGACATTTTTAAACATTAAAGAAGTCAGCTTCTCAAGACACTTTTTGAAAAACTATTCCACATAAAAGTTCAGGAAACCAAAAGATGAAGCAAAATAAAATGACTTAGGAGTGGAATAACTGTGATAAAATGGACTGATGCGAAACATTGAAACTAAATATGCAACCAAGCTTAGAAGACCAGAGTAATTAATATATGCACACATATACAAACACACACATATACACATGAACATATATACACATACACACTCATGTATACCTGAACATATTTTTACATATACTTACATATACATACCCATTAAGTGTCATGTAGGACTGTGACTTCTTAACTTGGATGCCAATATGTGTGTAAGATAAAAGTCATAGTGATGCAAAAATTAACCTCAAAAATCCTTTAAACCTCTAAGAGAGTTCAATACACATGATTTTGTGTTTCCAACCTTATATATTAAATCTTATAAAGAGTAACAATGACTTGAAAACTACTTCTTTGACAAAAGGAAGGAACTAAAGGAAATCTGTATGCAGATAATTGGGTATGCAAACAATTCTGCCTTTAAGCTACTTATCAAATACTTATTGTGAATAAGCGATTGGCAGAGAATTCAAAAACATTTCTCTCCTCCTGCAGGGTTGATTCCATTCTGTTTTAATATTATACATTTATTCACTATACAGCTCTCTGGGAATTAAAAAAAAAATACAGTGGTGGATGGAAAAGGGATAAAGAATTCTAAAGAGTTCCCGCTTGCCTACAGAATTTATCTGATTTGTTTATATATCAAGCATCTGTAAACATAATAAATGTTAATAAATTTACTTGTGATTGTGAAGATTAAAGGTGAACTTACAAAATCAGTGTCCAAGTTAAAGATTCTACTGTAAATCTTAGCCAAGTGAAAATATATGCACAATTTAAAGGTGGAGTAAAGTTTTAAAAATAAGTACTTCATCTTTTATAGAACACAGTAAACTAATACCACCTAAAATTGAAAGCTAGCTTTTTAAAATGGCATAATGAAAATTGCTTCATTTCCATAACCTTTTCTCTCAGTTTTAAGTGGATATTTTAGGAAGTAGTACATCTTATATTGAAGAATATAGATAGGTTCAGTTTCACTCCATTTTCTTTATTATCAATAAAATAAATCCAAATTTTAATATTTTATTTAAATTATAATGTATATTTTATATATTTTACATAATTGTGTCTATCTCCCTACCCATTTTTCTAACTCTATGCTTATATAAAAGATGTCTCTCAAAATACTAACACTGATTATTTTTGGTGGCAATTTGAGTGGTTTCCATTTTTAAAAATTATTAGTCTCTATATTGCTATCACATCAAATCTACAAAAAAAAAAAAATGAAATCTGTCTGAGCAAGTGATAGAAGTGCCACTGTCCTATCCCTCCATTGCCATCATTCACCATTTCTATGCCAGCTACTACTCTTAGGTGTCAAAAAAGAAAAGCC
>NW_016108061.1:182155-284637 GCF_001604975.1 Cebus imitator | reverse complement strand
TTTGATATTTTGACAAAATGCAGTAATAAAAGGACTAAAAACAGATATCTGCCCACAACGGACTACACCTTTTCAGTGATACAATTCAGAGTGATGGTTTCTTCAATTGCAGATTAATATAGTATATTCACGAACAAATAGCGAATTTTTCTCAAAGTTACACAGTTTTTATTCTATTGCCTACAACTGATGCTTTTTAACAATGATGGTTTATAACTTTTTAAGTTTTTTTTTTTTTCTTGGCTTTGTCATTTTGATGACCATTAAAAACAAACTTTAGCGATGTCTATTAAACTATGCATGTCTTCTTCAAGGAGAATAATTTATTTTTCTAATTAACTACTCAGCCACTTATTGGTCTTTCAGGATTCTGCTGATTTGGTCTTCAAGTTCTGGCTTTAACTTTGGAACATAAGATTAACTTAGTGAGAAACAATTAAGCGAAAGAGTAAAGCTCCGTTGTTTTGAATTTGAGACTACTGTACCCTTAATGGATACATTTTTTATCCTCCTCACTCCTTAAGTACAAATGAAACACTTTATTTTCCTGTATTTTAGTGGAGATGGAGGTGTAGATTTCCTTGTCAGCTCTTGTTGTAGTTGGTAAGTGCTCAACAAGGTAGTTGGCACAGAGGATTTCTGTGGCAATAATGAAAATAAAGTCACCACAGACCATGTGGATTTAACCCTAATGTTGGCTTTGCTTTTTGACACTGCAATCAAACATAACCTAATATTTCTAAGTGGTATGTGTATGCATCACTCACAACAAGATCAGTGTGCTGGGACTTAATGGGGAAAAATTTATGAACAAATAGCACACGTGTAGGACATATATGTACACAGAGTGTTGAAAATTTGGTGGTAAGAGTTATATTGGACAGACCACATCTAGGATGATAGGTATAGCTCCATATTCCATGGTTTACCAGAAGGTTGAACTATGGAAAGTCTAAAAAGGAAGGCGTCCAAATTGAGGGAGATCTAGACACTATGCTAAGAAAGGAAAGAGGGGGAGAGAAAGTGTTCACCTTGAGTAAGACGAGCCTCAGGAAAAGCTGTCATGTGGAATGCATTAAGGGAGAACCTGAACCAGTAAGTGACTATTTTAGGAAGGGAGATTTTAAGTCAGTGGAGAAAACAACTATAATGCTAACATTAAAGTGTTTTTTTATTTTTGAGACAAGTTTTGCTTTTGTCACCCAGGCTGTGGCGAAATGGCGCAATCTCAGCTCACTGCAACCTCCGCCTCCAGGGTTCCAGTGATTCTCCTGCCTCAGCCTCCCCAGTAGCTGAGACTACAGAAATGTGCCACTACACCCCGCTAATGTTTTTGTATTTATAGCAGAGACGGTGTTTCACTATTTTGGCCAGGCTAGTCTTGGACTCCTGACCTCAGGTGATCTGCCCGCCTTGGCCTCCCCAAGGTGCTGGGACTACAGGCATGAGCCACTGCTCCCAGCCAAAGTAAAGTTTTATATTAAAAAAAAATAAAATTCCCATCTTTGGTTTAAAAGGAAGTGAAAATAAGCTATCAAACTCTCAGAAATATAGTATGAATGATGACTAAAGTGAACAGAAATTCCTTCTACATGTCCCCCTAATTATTTTACATTCTAAGAATTTTATCACTCTGTTAATAAGGAGAGAGAAATCCAATTTCCAAAAGCATAATGAAAGAGTTGGCTTTCATAAAATTGTCCAATTATGAATAGGGAATGTTGAAGCTAGGATCCAGGTCTTCTAACTGTAAATATGTTCCAAAGTTTTTTTTTTATTAAACCAACTGTTCAGATAAATAATATTCATCAGTAATATAATAGTAAAATATTTAACATCATGGTCATGGGAATACAAATAAGAAGAATTCTTAATCCTTAATCTGACTCCCTGTAACTTAATATCACTAAACTTTAACTAATAGGGCTTTTGAGGAATTCATTAAATCTGGTCTTCCTGAGTGAAATACTTTCTGAATTTATCTTACAGGTAGAGGGTGCTTATATTTTAAAATGTCCACTAATAGACCATTTAGATTATATAAAGGCAGGCACACTCCACTGGAATGTAAGCTTCATAAAAGCAGGCTTTTAAAAAAAATTTTATTTATTTTTAGATGGAGTCTCGCTCTGTCACTCAGGCTGGAGTGCAGTGACATAATCTTGGCTCACTGCAACCTCTGTCTCCTGGGTTCAAGCAATTCTCCTGCCCCAGCCTCCCGAATAGCTGAAACTACAGGCGCATGCCACCATGCCTGGCTAATTTCTGTAATTTTAGTAGAGATGGGGTTTTGCCCCGACCTCAGGTGATCCACTCACCTCGGCCTCCCAATGTGTTGGGATTACAGGTGTGAGCCACCGCGCCTGGCCAAGAGCAGGCATTTTTATTTGTTTCACTGAGCCTAAGGGCCTAGAACACAGCCCATCACACTGCAGGTGCTCAATAAACATTTATTGAGTCCATCATTGAGTGAATGGAGATTAAGGCAAAATGAAACAAGTATTTTTTTAGCTGTCTCCCGGCTTCTTCAGAGGAAATGGATAATGGCTTTAACTTCAGAGAAGACAGGAGATAAGAGACAGCGCTTATGGAAGGAAGGAGGAGAGGGTGTGATCCGGAGAAAGAACTGGATAGAGGATGGCAGCTTCAGGAAGCAAGATGACAAGAGAGGACAAGAGTTCTAATTCAAAGCTCCTACAGTTCTTTGAATGAATCTAAGACATAAAGTGGTAACTGAACTACAAAGGCATTTTAAAACTAGAATTACAAAAGTGAATGGATTTCTAATGATATCTGGTAATATAAGCTGAGAATTTAAAACATATTAGCAAAATTCCAAAAAAATAAATTGTTTGCTTCAAAGGATTCTCTTGGAAATTTTTTCCTTCTAAAAAGAAAAATGGGATGCTTAGTCAGCAGAGCTAGGGCATTTACAACAATGTCCTTTCTCTTACCATTGATTTGTTTTCATTAAGTAAGTAGTTTTCTTAAGTTTTTTCCCCCTTTTGCTCTTGGCCTTAATAAAATTGGTGGTTCTGGCATAGTCATTAATTCCATAGTTGCAAAATTCCCTTAGAGAAACATAACTTCAGTTTATTGAAAATACTAGGAGAAGGTTAGTTTATTAGGTATTTGGATGACTGGATGTTGAGAAAGATATCATTTATCATTCAAAATATCCTTGTACAAGGGCACTAAGTGTATGCATATAAAATATTGAACATCTGTATTAAAACAGAAATGGCAATGAGATGAGATGTCTTCATTATGCCAGACAACTAGATATTTGGAGGCATGTGGCTGAGTGAGTTTTTACATTTTATTGGCATGTTTACAGATCCATAGAAAGAGCCTAGAAGGAATCAGTGCAATCCTAGAAGCTTAGTGTTTTTTTCTTCCATTTTAGATATTAGGAACAATTAGGAAAATCATCCCATACCACAACTGTATGAGATTCAGTCAGTAACAGACACAGACATGTCTCAACAGCCAAATCTTAAACAGTAGGATAGTCATATTGATGGCCAAATTGGATCTATCAATGCCTATGCAAGTTATCATAAATGTCCTCCAAAATATCAAATCTAAGAAGTATATTAGCACAAATTTAAAGCTGGGAAGGATTTTGGAGATTATCTTGCCCGATCCATCAATTTTATTGAAGATAAAATCAAAATGATGATAGCAACACACATGTTTGTCTTCAGGCGGCTATCAGTTTAATGAGAAGATAATCCCTTAACAGGAAATTACAATATAGTGTAATGGATAGCAAATGGATATAAAAACCGAATAGTATAGGGTTACATAGAAATGATATTATCTCTTGCTTTGAGGGCTATGTGAGAATCAAAAATAACCTCCCGGAACAGATAACTCTGAAGATAAATCAATAAAGAAAGAGTAAGAGTTATGCAGGTCAAGTGGAGAAAAGTCATTTCAGGAATGGAAATAGAAATAGAACGGAAATAGAAATAGAAATCCCTGAAGGAAAGAAAAACTATATTGTATTGAGGGAGCTGCAAGCAGTCCATTTGAGTTGGTTGGCACAGAGAAATGGAAATAAGACAGACGCTTCTGGGTGTCAGGATAAGAAATAAACTTTACAGCTATACTTAAATGTAGATGTAGGTATATGTGTTTATGTATGTACCACATGCATGTGAATGTATGGGTGGATGTGTGAATCAAAATTCCATGCCATAATACTTAGCCACTTACAGGCAATGCACTCTATTTTCTATTCTTATTGTATTTTATTTAAAAGTATGTGTAAACACCCACTAACATAAAGGACATGATCCACTAATGGGCCATGATCTGCTGTTTGAAAGACACTTGTGAAAGTAACAGGACAATAAGCAGGTTATAATGAACTATGAGATTAGACATTATGCATTGGAGAATGGGGGGTCATGGAAGGATTCTGAGCAGGGGGTGAAGTGATGCCACTTGCATTTAGAAAGATCATCTAAATCATCCCAAAAAGAACTGGAAAGACTTTCATAAAGGAGGTCAATTTTAGAAGTTTTTAGAGGTAATTTAAACAATTGATAGTGGTGCCATAATTAAATGTTTTGAGGATGATGTAAAGCAATTAAGAAATTATAATTAATAGGACTTCATTACTTATTTGGAAGAGAGGGGAGATGAGAGGAGAAAGAGACTGGTGAGATTTTGGACTATGTCTTAGGAAGTATGTGGATAGTAATATCATTCACTCAGGGAAATCTAGGAAGAATAATTAAGGGCTGAGAATAATGATTCGGTTTGGGCCTTCTGAGTGTTAGGTATCTGTTGGATATCTAAACAGAGATGTCAAACTAAATGGTAAATACTGATGCTCCTCGACTTATGATAGGGTTTCATTCTGATCAACCCAATTGTAAGTTGAAAATATCTAAGTGGAAAATGCATTTAACACACCTAACCTACTAAACATCATAGCCTAGCCTACCTTCAACATGCCCAGAACACTTATATTAGCCTATAGTTAAGCAAAATCATCTTGCAACACAGCACATTGTAGAGTATCAGTTTTTTACCCTTGTGATCACATAGCTGAGTGGGAGCTGTAGTTCGGTACCACTGCTCAGCTTCTTGATAGAATATAGGATACTTTCTACTGAATGCATGTGGTTTTCACACCATCTAAACACCAACAAATCTTAAGTTGAGCTATCGTAAATTGAGGACGGTCTGATATGATTCTAGATAGCAAATGACAGTTGCAGCTGGACAGATCTACAAGCTAGTAGTGTACATGAAATAACTGAAGCCACGATTTAAAAGCCCACTTATGGATTGCAAATATTTGCGATAACGTTTTTTGACCCTCTAAATGCATAAAACAATATTATAGCATGTGTGAGGTACGTTATCATGCCCATGTACAGATCAGGAAATAGGCCCAAAGTAATTCTTAAAGCTTAGTTTTGCCAGAATGCAGGAAGGAAGCCCAGTTTTATTTTATGCTGCATCTTTTTTTTCCCCCAGTCTACTGGGATGCTCCTCTTCATCATGCCATCTGCTTTAGCCCAAGTCATCAGAATAAACAGATCTCTTCTTGTCCAAATAATACTTATCTGCATTTACCAGTCATTAATTATTAGGTTGTTTGTTTAGCTTTGCTTTGTTTTTTGTGTGCAGGATATTTATTAATCATACTTCATAATTCACAGAACATCATCATCATTCATTCCTGGAAGACCAGTCTCTTGTTTTATGTATTTATTCTCTTTTATCCTCATTTTCTCTTTTTACGTCCTGCTACTGACTACGTTTCTATTATGTTAGATATTCATTCTGTTATATATGTTGTTAAAGCAAACTAAATATGGCCTGAGAAGGACTCCATACTTCTATATTTGATTGCTTGTAGACAAACTACAACCTAACTTAATAGGTAGACAAGATTGAGAACCTAACTTGGGAGTGTACACCTGTAACAGCGGCTGGGTCTTGGCCAATCTCACCAGCCATACATCAACCACTCATACACTATCATGTGTTCCAACTGTATTCAATTAAGGCAAACACTGAACTGTAACCAATCCAGTTGTTTCTGTACCTCACTTCTGATTTCTACTCCTCACTTCCCTTTTTTAGTCTATAAATCTTCTTCCACCACGTGTCTGCATAGAGTCTCCCTGAATCTCCTATGATTCTGGGCCCTGCCCATTCATTGCTCAATGAAACTTCTTTAAATTTAATTCAGCTGAAGTTTTTACTTTTACAATGTGTACTATATTATAAGCACACATTTTGTTTTCTCTTATTGTCTTAGCACTATTGTTTTTAACAGCTATCTATAACTGCGTAGACATATTTAGTCTGTTGTTTCCAACTACTCCGTAGCAATCCATAGTATGTATCAACCACATTTTGCTTATCACTTCCCTCTGAGGTTGGGATCTAGTCGTCTCCAACTTCTTGTTACTAAAAACAACCCTATGGCAAATTTCCATGTAAACATTTTCTTAATAGACTGCTTTGAGAATCATCTGAGCTATATATCCCAGATAGAAATGCAAGCTCATAGGATATGTATGCACTTAATTTCACTAAGTGTTACCATTTTTTTTTCCAGAATGGCTGTTAACGGTGCGCTTTCCAAAGCACATTTGTATGTTAGTCTTATTGAAGAAGTTCTTCCTGTTCCTAGGTCTCTAAAACACTGTTCTACTTTTCTTCTGTTCATTTTATGGTTTTATCTCTCATATTTAAATCTTAACCCACATTAATTATATACACACACACACAAACACACTCACACACACACACGTATATTATGGAAAAATTGCACATTTAACATATACAATTTGACGAGCTTGAACATAAGCCTATACCTGTATATATGTCTTATATAAAATGTTTTATTAATGTCATTCACTACCTAATTCATATTTTCTCCATTGATTTTCAGTGTCATTGTTATCATATATTAATTTTCTGTATCAACATACTCTATCTTCTCTAACGCATGACTCTCCGCCTTGGAAAGAATTATCTAATAGGTTTTTAATTCAATCAGCTTATCTCAAGCTTTTATAGATGTACATTTTTCTTATTGCAGTCCTTCTATGAAAGCAGTGAATCCCTTGATTTTAAGTAATGTTAAATGATTGGACCCAATTGTGTCACACCTCTTTGAACATTTGAATTTGGCAAAAGCCTCTAAAACTAGTAGATATAGCATACCCCTGAGAAATAACATTGCAAAGGAGTGTGAGAGCTTACACACAGCTCTGAATTCAAGAAGTGATTTCAGGGCAATTATTTTTTTCCTGGGTAAAATAAATATTACACCTGCCACCTGCATACTTCAAAGAAAGTTTCAGATTCAATGACTGATATTTTTGGGATAGTAATGTGAGACATTTACTGATATAAAATCTCAGCATTTACCATTTGTAAATTTAGATATTCTGAACAATTAGTAAAGATGTTTGATGACACTTCTTTTCTTCTAAAACAAATGTGAATACATAAATTTTTTGTACATTTTGTTATACAATATTTTCTTTATAATAAAGATCTCCCTATCTCTCCAAAATAGTTTTTAAAATTCTAATTTAATTAACAAGTTGTCCCTAAAAATGAACAACCTTTAAAAACAAACTCTTAAATATTATGCTATTAACAGATTCACTGTCCTAAAACTCTCTTCTAGACAATGGAAACATTGAATCTTCCTTTTCTCTTCTCACACCACCGGCAATCCCATTAGTTACTAGTTCTCCTTAGCATCTGTTTGTCAAAACTAGTAAAATGGCTGTTAATTCACAAATACTTGCAGAAACCTATGCAAATTTATTCCAGATGAGGGCGGCCAGTAGCTACTTCTAATACTTCTGTTCTCTGTTACCACGCTGCACACCTCAGCTCTAAGTAACAATTTGAACTTTACATTTGCCAAATGATGCTAGAAACATCTGTTGACTGATTCCCCCCAATATAGCTCTGGGTATGTAACCTTCATCACCCCTATTCCAAAAGGTCAGACCATTTTAGCCCCCAGTAATTGCCATGTTATCTCTCCTTATAAGCATCGTTTCAAGAAAAATTATCCCTTCCTCTGCTCTTTATCATCATTCTTTAAGTAATTTTCATCCAATTTTTGAATCTTTTAAAGTGACTGATAGTATTCATTTGAAGAATAATCTCACCTCTTCTTTTGGATATTTCTTAATACTTCAGTTTTAGAAAGCAAATGTGAGAGAACACAAGCTGATGAATTTCTCACTTCTTGTACCTTTTTACAAACATTTATGCATCATTTTTCATAGAGAAACTATCATATGGTAATTAATTCAAAACCATTCTCATTTTCTGTTTCACATCCTTATTAGAACCGTCTTGAGTTAATATCGCCCCAATCCAACCTTCAAATCTATCAAAATATTTGTAAGTTATTAATATAACAAGAGTTGTCTTCCTCTGAGTGATTTTTTTCCTGTCACAATTCCTTTGGAAGCATTATTCGAAGAGTTTTTCATTTCCATCCCTAACATGGTGCATGTGTTTTGGTTTTCTTGAGCACTGTTATGTATGAAAGCTACAGCACATCAAAATGCTGAAACAGAGTAAACACACACACACACAAAAACTGGCATAGGGAAAGCAAAAAATCACATCTGCTTTTCAGCATTGTGAACAAATTCACTCATCTTCAGAAGACATGGTTTTGAGCAGATAAGAATTAAAGGTTTTTGGTTGCATTTGTTATGAGTAAAGACAGGGCACTGAGTACTGTAATTAATGTCAACATTCAAAATAAAAAACCCAGCAAGTTATTTTAAAGACTGATTCAGCATTTTAGTTATTTCTCCAGTAAAAAAGAAACAAAACAACAACAACAAAAACGTAAGAAATTGAACTCATGGAGGAAAAAATGAACCAGATGATTGTATAGGAAATACTTAGAGGGGAGGAGCGTAAAAATTCTGATGAGAAAAACTGTAAGAAAAGAACAAAGAGGAAATGATGTGAGAGGAGAATAGAGATGACAGAGAGTAACAGAGGTAGGTAAGAGGAGAACAAAAAGAAGAAAGAGATAGTGAAGAGAAACAATAATACAGGGTTAAAAGAATATTCTTGAAACCATTGTACAAGTAACATAGCCTGCTCACCAGAGAAATTTACTGCACAAGTCCTTCAAGAATAGACTTTAGCAGTCTCAGTCACAATTTGAACATGCATCATTGACGTGCATCTGTCAGTGGGTGTGTGTGTGTGCACGCACATGCGCACACATAAGAAAGAGAAAAACCAAAACAGAGACAGATCACAAAATCTATTATAATTCCTCTTGTCATGATTTTAATCAGAGTATATATCTAAATGTTTAGGAGATTTACTTATTAAAATAATTACTAGCACTATAACCTTGAGCAAGTTATGTAACCCGTTTGAATTTCAATGTCCTCACCTGTAAAATGGGGATTATAATATCATCTATCCTGTAGTTTTTGTGAGGATTAAATTAGCTAACATATGTAAATAACTTCTGATAGGGCCTGACATATAGTGAGTACTTAAAAGTATTACCTAAAATTAGTAGCAGAGTTAACAGTAGTAATAATAGCATTAAAGAAGCTGTGAATGAACTGGTACACAGAATTAATATTCTTTCCAGAAAATTGAAAGAATGCCATGTACACAAAGAAATTCAAGACCAGGAGTTAGAGGATAAGGATTTAAGTTTGCATCACTCAGTATATGAGTGTGTGACCTTTTAATTTAATTTCCCTGAGCCTGGCTTTCCTCATATCTGACAGGAATGCATTGGTTTATTGGTTTAATGCATTTGATTTATATCAAAGGTTTTCCACACACTAATCTTCAATGGCAGCTTTTATCTATGATTTAAGTTGTCATGGGATCCAATGTTTAGAAGATCTGTCAGTAAAGAGGGTGCTTGATGCTAAACATAGCCCTTGTCCATGTGGGTTCCCAGAAGGTAATGGTGCTGATCTGGAGCACAGGATGAGCCACTTGAACACACTCTTCCAGCGGCCACTTCATGTTATTTCTTACTATGATCACTGAACCAAAGTCTTTTGAAGACGGTCATGCCTGCACAAGGTATGAAGATAACTCATATGGTCCAAGGCCTTCTAGGAACCACCACTCACATTGCTCATCCTGTTATCTTTGCCTATTACTCCACCTTAGGTTACATCCATTATAAAAGTCTGAATAATTTTTCAGAAAAGCTAATAATTGAATATTTTTGCTAACTAACTTAGATGTCAGGCTTGATTTGAAACTGTCTCAGGGTTTTCAGAGACTCCCTGTCTTAAGTTGCCCTGTTGAATATGCCAACTCCCTTTTTTCCAATCCATCAGTTCATCATTCTTTCCGAGGCTATGAAGTATGTACCATACCCTAGGAGTTTCCAACGTGCTGTTATAAATTGCCTGTTGAGGAGAAAAACCTAAATGAATCCTTTGGGTTAGCTATGAGTAGATAGCTATGAATAGATTGGTGATATTAAAAAGCCCATTTGTAGGGTTAAAAAAGAATCATAAATGTCTAGACTGAAAATTACACCATTGATGCATTGATTTGTAGTGACAATAATTTTTAGTAAGAACAGTATATTGATAAAATCCAGCAGTGCCAAGCCTATGAAGAGAAAATGTAAATGGAACTTTGAAAAAGATTAGAGAACAATCTATCAATCTATAACCCTGGAGTAGAGTTTGAGATTTGACAACTATAGCCTTAATTTACTTTGGCTGTGTGTGTGTTGTGTGCGTACGCCCGTGCATGTGTGTATATATGTTCCCATTTAGCTTGAGAAACTAAATATGTAGATCTATAATGAAAAAACCTATTTTATAACCCCTATTTCCTGAAGTTATTTTCAAATAAGTAAAACTAAGTTTATTAACTTATGAAACTCTAAATATTACCACCCTAAATTATATTCCAGGGAACTTTGCAAGTATATTTTGTTGTCTTGAAAAATATTGTACGTTGCAATTCAGCATGAATTATCACGTAATTTTTCACTTTGCACTTGTTCATTATTTTATTCCTTTCCTCCATCGGTACTTCAAATTATGAAGATTTTTTATTTCTTTCAATAAGCATATATTGATTCCTCAGGAGTTACACGTTTCTGGGAACCTTTAAATACCAGACATCTTGGCCTTCTCTATGTTCTTTGCTTGACTGAGTTTGAAATTGGTTTCACCATTTCTTAAACTTCTAAAGCTTAATGAAGTAGAAGAGCACTTTATGAATGCTCACTGTATCCTTTCAAGATAATCAATATTTGGAAGTGTATTCAACAGTCAGTAAATAACTCTTCAGACAATAATTATAGAGCACAATGGCAGCTTCTCATTCATCAATGTAAAAAATGTCTAGGGGAAGTAAAAGAATGTCTAGGGTAGGGAAAAATTCACCTGAGTTTCTGCTCCAGAAATGCACTCTTTGTTTGACACATACTCATTAGTTGGGCTTAGTTGTGAAGAATTTGCTTGCTTTGTAACAAAACGTTGATGCTATCACAAAAAAGTGGTGTATTCTGTCAGCTGTTTCTCAGCATAATTACTTCACAGATGACAAATGATTGCTCAATTAACACAGTGGTTTATCATCTTTTGGTGGGGGCAATTTTGCCACATTAAAAGAGCAACAGAGCTATGTTTTCCAAAGAGTAGTAACCGAATTTGAGGAAGATATTTATTTAGAAAGCCTATTTATATATCTAATATAGCTCAAAAAGATAAACCGAAATATAATAAAAAATACAATAAATGAGAAAGTGTGTTTGGCTTAAGGAGAGCTGAACAAATGCACAAGTCTAGTGTCAAGTAACTCTATGGCCTAACAGTGTCATTTTTTGGTCTGAAGGATCACAACTTTCCATATATTAGTGTTAACAGAGAAAATATAAGTTTTCTTTCCAATGCAACTCATAGGAAGTACATTATGGTTTATATTCTCTTTTGAGCATTTGAATTTTGAAAAAATAAAATCTACCCCATCAAAATTGGATGTCACCTTGTAGATTACAGGAAAAATATAGAAAATAGAATAAAAATTATACAATGAACTTCATGAAAAATTACTAAAGGACCCCTCTTAGCTCATTGTCACAGAACAACTTATTTGTCAACTAAGTTTAACTAAAACTAGGATCTAAATTGTATTTAGGTTCAAGCAAAGTTCTTAGAAGAAACACCTATCAGATGCTTACTATATGCCATGCATTACTCTAAGGACTACTCAGACACAGAGACACAAACACATAATATCTCAATTAATCCTCAGAACAATATCATGCACTAGACATTTTAATTACCATTTTAATACTTTTTTTAAAATTTATAACAGACATTTAAATGGAAGTTCAGTGTTGTCAAATACTTCCTCAAGGACACACAGCTAGAAAGTGAACAAAATCGAATTAAAATGTAGGTTTAACTCCAAGGCATTTGTTCTTTCTGCCTCCATTAACTCCATCATGCTGCCTGTATTAACTCCTCTATGAGTTGTAGTCTAATGGGTTCCCCTAAAATTGCTTAATTAGCGTGCATTTCCATTTTAGTTCTTGCAGTATCATTTATTGTTCTTCCTTCCTCACTTCCCCATCCCTAAATTTGTGCCTTACACTGTCTTTTACTATCATGGAGTAAAGAAATGACTCACAAAAATACTTATGGAGCAACTACTCTGTGCTCAGCACTCTGCTGGGAGATTATAATAGAGTAAGTTCTGGTCCTGGGATCCAGGGAACCCCAGTATGAGAAAGGGTGAAAGCAGAAACAAACAGACAATAATAATCATATACTAATTAACATCTAATTAATATACCAATTAATTTATATGTGTCAAACACTATGATAAGTACTTTACATGTCAAACTACTTCTAGTTCTAACAACATTCTTATAGGTCAGAAACTACCAATATTCCTAACTTACCAATGAGGTAAGTATGGTTTAGGAAGTTACATAACTTTCCCAAAGAAAACAGTTTGTAAGGGACAGAACTCACATTTAAAGTCATGCTCTTAAGGGAATCCCAGATTAAGGTTATGATTTTCTTTTCCCAATTAGGAGAACCACTCCCCATATACACAGCAAAAAAAAAAAAAAAAAAAATGTATTTCTTCCAACTTGAATATATAAAAAAACTTTGGGGAGACAAATATCTAGTTTTAATACTTGATTTATTAATATGGTAGTGTATAGGTATAAGGAAAATCACATATTTTATAAAGTACTAAGAAATACAGCATTTCTTTTCCTATCACATTTTGGATAACAGTTTTTCTTGCTCTACTTTCATAGAGTATCATGATATCACTGGAGCCAGAGTTCAGGCATCTAATGCAACTTTCTGAGCATTTTGTTGTCACTTTTGCCAAGATTACTTGAGCCATAGCCCCTTTTCATTCTATCTATAATATTGTCACTGCCAATTGTATCACAACCCACTAGCACCAATTTTTATAACTGTAGGACCGCTGTTCAGTTTGTACTCTTTTTTCTTTTCTTTTTCTTTTTTTTTTTTTTTTTGGACAGCTTCTTGCTTTGTCGCTCAGGCTGGAGTGCAGTGATGCGATCTCAGCTCACTGCAACCTCCATGTCCTGGGTTCAAGTGATTTTCCTACTTCAGCCTTCCGAGTAGCTGGGATTACAGGCACCCACCACCACACCTGGCTAATTTTTGTATTTTTAGTAGAGAAGAGGTTTCACCATGTTGGCCAGGCTGGTCTCAAACTCCTGATCTCAAATGATCCACCTGCCTTAGCTTACCAAACTGCTGGGATTACAGGCATGAGCCACTGCTCCCAGCCTGTACTCATTCTTTAATTATTTGTTGACATATAAAAAAGTATCTCTGATTTTCAGTGTTCCCTTAAAAGGCTTGTTTACAATTTCCAATATCTGCAGTTATAAAATTATAAACCCAGGAAGTCCAAAGGAAGATATTTGAAAAGCACACAACAAAAATGGTCTCAGGATACAGTTTGCACACAGAAAAGTTCGTAGCCTTAATTACTGAAAAAAAAAATAGGACTAAAAGAATAAAAATTAATCATCCAAGCATGAAGGTGAAAAAAAGAACAAAAAGTAAACCAAAAAAGTAGAAAGGAAATAATATAAAAGCAAAATTTAATAAGGTTTCAAACAGAAAGGCAGTGGAATAAATAAGTTTTTAAAAATAAATAAATAAATTTGCAGGTTGGGTGCAGTGGCTCACGCCTGTAATCCCAGCACTTTGGGAGGCCGAGGCAGGCGGATCACCTGAGGTCAGGAGTTTGAGACCAGCCTGGTCAACACAACGAAACCCTGTCTCTACTAAAAATACAAAAATTAGCCTGGCACGGTGGTGGGTGCCTGTAATCCCAGCTGCTCAGGAAGCTGAGGCAGGAGAATTGCCTGAACTCGGGAGGTTGCAGTGAGCCAAGACTGTGCCATTGCACTCCAGCCTAGGTGACAAATCGAGACTCGGTCTCAAAAAAAAGGAAAAAAAAGTTGCAAAACAGGACAATCACTAGGTAAACCAATCAGGAAAAGAAAGCATGAAATAACCACTAAGAGTCTACATTTTTAAAATTGGGATGGATGTCTTCTGTTTGCCTTCCGCCTGTCTTCTTTTCCTTGCTCTGTGCCCTAGGAGAGCTGCCTCATAAAGGTTTCAAGCCCCCTTACCCTATGGTTTCTATTTGGGTTCGGCCAAATGGAAGATTAGAAAACGTTAGTAAGGAAATCAGATTGGGGCACTTGTCCCCACTGGCCCAAAGACTTCCCTACTGGGCTATTTTGGATTGGCTGCCTTACTCTCCAAAAACCGCAGCTCCTCCCTGTTGGTCCTCACTAGAAAACTACCCTCTCTGTGTTCTAGTAATTATTCCTTCTCTTTGCCCCTTCCCTGGGTTGGTGATGCCACCCCTATGTTAAAAGCCCAGGATTTCAAACTATTTCTCCTTGATTTCCTTAAGCCTTGTCCATATTTTGTACATTGCCTTTTTTAACTTTCTCAAAATGCCCAGGTCAAATATACGTTTCCCAGAGGATTTCTGACCAATAGAAGAATCATAAGATAATTATTGCAAATATATCTGAAAAAAATAAGTGAAATTGATCATTTTATTTATTTTTAATTTATTTTTGGCTGGGCACAATGGCTCATGCCTGTAATCCCAGCACATTGGGAGGCTGAGGCAGGCAGATCACCTGATATCAGGAATTTGAGACCAGCCTGGCCAAAGTGGGGAAACCCTCTCTCTACTAAAAATAGAAAAATTAGCTTGGCATGGTAGCAGGCGCCTGTAATCCCAGCTACTCCTGAGGCTGAAGCAGGAGAATTGCTTGAACCTGGGAGACAGAGATTGCAGTGAGCCAAGATTGTGCCATTGTACTCCAGCCTGGACAACAAAGGCAAAACTCTGTCTCAAAAAGAAAAAAATTATTTCAGGTTCAGGGGTATATGTGCAGTTTTGTTATATAGGCAAACTCGTGTCATGGAGTTTTTTCATATTGATTATTTAGTCACCTGGGTACTAAGCTTAGTACACAATAGTTATTGTTTTTAATCCTTTCCCATCTCTCACCCTCCACCCTCAAGTAGGCCCCAGAACCTGTTGTTTCCCTCTTTGTGTCCATGTGTTCTCATCATTTAGCTCCCACTTGTAAGTGAGAACATGTGGTATTTGATTTTCTGTTCCTGTGTTAGTATGCTAAGGATAATGGCTTCCAGCTCCATTCATGTTCCTGCAAAGGAACTATAAAGGAGCTATAAAGGCAATTACAATACAGGAATTGTGGTTGCTTCCTAATTCAAAATAAGTCAGCTATAAAATAATTTGGAGGGAGGTAATTAAGGAAATTTGAATATGAACTAGATATACACTGAATACTAGAATATTTTTCATTCTTCTAAGTAATGATATGTTATTATGTAAGATAAAAGCCTAACTTTTAGGAGGTATATGCTTAAGTATTTAGGGTTATACTGCTGTGGTGTTTATAACTTAATTTCAAATGATTCAGAAAAACAGGAAGATGGATGGATGGAAGGATGAAAGGTTGGTTGGATAGATGCTACACAGACAGATGACTGACAGATAAAAAGAAAAGAAATGGCAAAACGTAAAGTTGAAAGTTGTTGAGTGTAGGTGGTGGCTAAATATGTGCTCATTGTATCTTTAATTCAAATTTTATGTATATTAGAACGATTTTATTATTATGAACTAAGAAGACACTAACAAAAACAGGTTGTTCTACTTACATTTGAGATTTTATTCACCAAATCATTTTATATAATAATAATAGAAGTTTTATTTAAAGAACATCCAAGTTGGGCACTCTTCTCATTTCAAAACAATCAGTCCTAGGATTACCTATCACTTCTCACCTCCTTCTAGAATTACTCCCTGAAGTATCTTTCTCCATCATCTTCTATATTGTTACTCCAAAATCAACCTTCTCTTTACTTAATCTTCCCTATATTAAAACAGTTTTATTTGATGCTGAATATATACATCAGATTTTTTCAGTTCAGTAAATGTCAAACTTTCCAAAAATATTAACACCTTAGCATCAATATTCTATATGGGCCTTCAATCTGTAATACTTAACAATCTGACTTTCACTAATCTGTCTATAAAACTTCACAATTAAAATCCATTCAGGTCACAGCACAGTCACGCTACTGACATTTCACATTTTCAAATCAAAACTTTCAGACATTGACCTGGACAAGTCTGGGGAAACCCTTATTTGGATAAGCATTACTAGAGTATGGTAGACGGGAGAGGGGGAGGGGGTGGAGCAAGATGGCCAACAGACTTCTCCAGCAATTGTCCACCCATGGGAACACCAAATTGAACAAGTATCCACACAAGAAAGCACCTTCATAAGAATAAAAAAATCAGGTGAGCAATCACAGTACTTAGCTTTTTGTTTGTTTGCTTTGTTTTGTTGTTTGAGACAAGGTCTTGCTCTGTTGCCCAGGCTGGAATGAGGTGGCACAATCTCAGCTCACTGCAATCTGTGCTTCCCAGGCTCATGCAGTGCTCATGCCTCAGCCTCCCTAGTAGCTGGGATAAGAGGCGAGTGCCATCACACCCAGCTAATCTTTGTATTTTTGGTGGAGACGGGGTTTCACCATGTTGGTCACATTGGTCTTGAACTCCTGACCTCAAGTGACCGCCTGCCTAGGCCTCCCAAAGGGCTGGAATTACAGGCATGAGCCACCACGCTTAGACCACTGTACTTAGTTTTATCATCATATCCAGGAAAGAGGCACTGAAGAGGGTAGAAAAGACAGTCTTGAATTGCCAGTGCCACCACTCCCCCATCTCCCAGCACTGGCCATATGATGTGGAGAATCTGTGGGCTTGGTGTAGAGACAGCGCAATGATTATGGGAATTTGTATTGGAACACAGTGCAGCCCTGTAATAGCGGAAAGCAACATGAGGCAGAACTCAGCTCGTGACCGTGGAGGAGCATTTAGAATGGCCCTAGCCAGAGGCAAATTTTCATCCCCACACTTGGAATCTGATTTCTGGCAAACTCCACCGCTGTGGGCTTCACTGCTCAGGGATCCTAAATAAAAGTCAAAGGCAGTCTAGGCCACAAATACTAAAATTCCTGGGCAGATCTCAATGCTGTGATAGTCTCAGAGCACATGCACACTGGTTTCATGTGACCTAGTGAGATAGCAGCTGAGCCAGCCAACAGAGTGCTTGTATCACCCTTCCTTCAACCCCAGGCAGCACAGCTTGCAAGTCGGGGAGATACTCCTTCCTTCCACCAGCGGAAAAGAGAAGGAAGAGTAAAGAGAATTTTGTCTTGTGACTTGAGTAACAGCTCAGCCTCAGTGAATAGAGCACCAGGAAGAGCCCCGAGGCCTCCATTCCAGGCCCTAGCTCCCAAACAACATTTCTAGGCATACCCTGGGTCAGAAGAGAACCTGCTTTCTTGAAGGAAAGGACTTAGTCCTGGCAGGATTCATCACCTGCTGACTGAAGAGCCCTGGAGCTCTGAATAATCAGCAGTGATAGCCAGATAGTACTTGCCACAGGCCTTGAGAAATGCCCAGTGCTGTGCTAGCTTCAGTTGCAACCTAGCACATTCACAGCTGTTGTGACTATGAGAAGAGACTCCTTCTGCTTGAGAAAAAGAGATGGAAGAGAAAAGGGGACTTTCTCTTCCAGCATGGGGACCAGATTGGCCATAGTGGGGAGGAGCACTAAGCAGCCTCCTGGGGTTCATGATTTCAAGCCTTGACCCATGGATGGCATTTATGAGCCACCATTTAGGCAGAGGGGAGCCCACTGCCCTGAAGGGAGAGACCCAGACCTGGCAGCACTCACCGCAAACTGACTGATGAGCCCTTGGGCCTTGAGTAAACATTGGCAATAGCCAGGTAGTACTTGCCATGGGCCTAAGACAGTGGTAGCTATGAGGAGAGACAGGAAAGGGAAGAGTGGGAAAGAATTTGTGTAGGGACTTAGGTGTAAGCTCAGCCACAGTAGAAAAGAACACCAAGCAGATTCCTAAGGCATTTGACTCCAGGTCCTGGCTCCCATATGGCATGTCTGAACCTGCTCTGGGCTGGGGTGGAGTTCATCACCTGTATTAGTCCATTCTCATGCTGCTATAAAGAACTGCCAGAGACTGGATAAAATTATAAATGAAAGAGGTTTAATTGACTCACAGTTTCACATGACAGGGAAGTCCTCAGGAAACTTAACGATCATGGTGGAAGGCACCTCTTCACAGGGCAGGAGGAGAGAGAATGAGTGCCCAGTGAAAGGGAAAGCCTATTATAAAACCATTAGATCTCATGAGAATTAATTCACTATCATGAGAACAGAATGGGGGAAACTGCCCCCATGATTACATTGTCCCCACCTAGTTCCTCCCATGACACATGTGGATTATGGGACCTACAATTCTAGATGAGATTGGGTGGGGACACAGCCCAACCATATCATTACCCTAAAAGGAAGGACATAAGCCTGGCTGGATTAGCCGCCTGCTGACTGGAGAGCCCTTTGGCCTTGAGTGAACATTAGCGGTAGCCAGGCAGGGGTCACTGAGGGCCTTGGGTCTAATTCAGTGCTCTGCTGGCTTTAGTTGTGAGCAAGCACAATGCCAGTAGTGGTGGCCATAGGGGTGCTTGTGTCACCCCTCTCCCAGCCCAAGAAGCTGGGGAGAGAGAGAAAGAAAGAGAGAGAGAGAGAGAGAAAGAGAGAGAGACACCCTTCATTTGTATAGGGGAAAGTAAGAGAAGAAATCAAGGGAGTCTGCCTGGTAATCCTGGGAATTCTCCTGATTCTCACCCAAGATCATTATCTATGAGTCTTCAAGAGCTACAGCATTACTGGGATCAGGTGTCCTCTAATTGAGATAGAGCTGCAGTAACTAAAGATTTAGATCACAACACTCAATTTCCTTTGAAAACTTGGAAAGCCTCCCCAAGAAGGATGGGTAACAACAAGCCCAGATAGCAAATACTACAATAAATACCTAACGATTCAATGCCTAGACAATAACATTCACAATCATCAAGACAATTGAAGAAAACATGACCTCACCAAACAAATTAGATAAGTCACCAGGGGCAAATGCTGGCGAGACAGAGATAGGTGACCTTTCAAACAGAGAATTCAAAATAGCTGTTTTGTGGAAGCTGAAAGAAATTCAAGATAAACACAGAGAATGAATTCAGAATTCTGTCAGATAAATTTAACAGAGTTTGAAATAGTGAAAAAGAGTCAAACAGAAATTCTAGAGATGAAGAATACAACAAGCATACTGAAGAAGGCATCAGAGTATTTTAATGGAACCACTAAAGCAGGAGAAAGCATTAGTGAGCTTGAGGACAGGCTATTTGAAAATATACAGTCAGAGGAGAGAAAAGAAAAAAAGAACGAAGCAAATCTACAAAATCTAGAAAACAGCCTCAAAAGAGCAAATCTAAGAATTATTGGCCTTAAAAGATGGGTAGAAAACTTATTCGAAGGTATAATAACAGAGAACTTTCCAAACCTAGAGAAAGATCATTATTCAAGTACAAGAGAATTATAGAACACCAAGCAGATTTAACTCACATAAGACTACCTCGGGCATTTAATAATCAAACTTCCAAAGGTCAAGGATAAAGAAAACATCCTAAAACCTGCAATAGAAAAGAAACAAATCACATACAAAGAAGCTCCAATACGTCAGGCAGCAGACTTCTCATTGGACACCTTACAGACCGGGAAAAATGGTAATGTGGAGGGGGGAAAGTGGGGATGGTTAATGGGTACAAAGTTATAGTTAGATAGAATGAATAAGATCCAGTATTTGACAGGACAACAGGATGAGTGAAATCAACAATAATTTTCTGTACCTTTAAAAAATAGTATAATTGGAACGTTCCTAACACAAAGAAATGATAAATGCTTGAGGTGATGAACACCCCGCTTACCCTGTTGTCATTACACATTGTTTGCCTGCATTAAAATATCTTGTGTACCCAGTGAGTGTATATGCCTATCATTTACCTGTAAAAATTTAAAAATATTTAAAATATGGTAGACTACGTAGTATGGATACAAGTGCTAAAAATTTTGTTTAGTGGAACAATAAATAAATATGTGAAAGACTTACTTTGCCCTGTCTTCTCTGAGCTCATATAAATGCCTATTTGTATCTCTAATTAAAGCTTTCAAAAATGTTTCAAATCCAAAATTTTCACACTATTCTCAAATCTTTAGTCCTTATTCCCAACTTGGTATTCTACCTTAGTGAATGACCTGTCTCCAAATCATTCTCCACATTATAGCCATGATGAATAAGTGACAGAAAGTGGCATATAATAAAGTGCTTATCTATTGCTACACAGCTTAGCATTGTTGTTTCCTTTTTCTTCAAGCGGCTGTTCAACTCCAATGGCCCTCTATACCCCTATTGTTCTGGCATTTACCACAAGTCTTGCCCTACTCCTTGCAAGAGCTCTTGAACTCAGCTTTTAATTTTCTTTAAATTTCCACAGGCAGGAAAGACGAGGAAAACTACTAAGGAATTCCTTGTAAGTCCAGGTTTCTGAGACTATTCTAACAGAATCAGAATGGCAAAACCAGGGTTTGGGGTAGAAACAGATGCCAGCTGTCACTGGCATTTCTCATTGAATTTGTCACTAAGTAGCTAAGCAGACGGATAAAAGCTCAAATTTTGGGTAACTCCTTTATCCTTGAAAATAAATAATGAACAATCAGATTTGTCTGCTGTTTTAGAATTGCTGTGTGTTAGATTATCTGGCTGTTAATACTTAAAGTCTATAGTAATAGCACAAAAGAGATGAAAACAAATTTTTTATAAAATAAGTTCTAAAACTAGAAATGTTTTAAATAGCTACAAGACCTTCAAAATGATCAGCCAGGTGTGGATATATATCCAAAAGAAAACAAAAAAAACAGGACCTCAGAGAGATACTTGCATACCCATATTTACAGTGACATTATTTACAATTGCCAAGAGGTGGAAGTAACTCAAATGTCTGTCTATAGATGAATGGATTTTAAATGTGGTATATATGTAAAATAAGATTAATCAACCTTAAAAAAATAAGAAAATCCTGTCATATGCTATAACATGAATGAACCTTGAAGGAAACCATGCTAAGTGAAGTAAGGCAGTCACAAAAAGACAGATCCTTGTGATCCTTCCTATAGGAAGTATCTAATGTAGTTAAACTCATCAAAACAGAAAGTAGAATGGGGGTGAACAGGAACTGGTGAGGCAGGGGAGAGGACTGTTGGTGGTCAATGGGTATATGGTTTCAGTTTTGCAAGATGAAAAAGCTCAAGAGATCTGTTGCACAGTAATGTGCATACACTTAACATTACTAAACTGTAACCTACAAATGATTATTGTGATAGTAAATTTTATGCTATGTTTTTTAGCACAATATTTTAAAAAAAGAAAAAACAATCAGCCATGGATTTAGTTCACCACAATTACTGTAGTTATTAAAAATAAGAACTTTATAACCAATCAAAACTTGATTTTTTTTTTGAGCTCTACATTCTAGTACTGTGATGTTTAAAGGTCACACTGAAGGCATGTGCCTATTATATTACCTATAAAATAGAGGCATATGAGAGTCCAGACTTGGGAGACAGATCACCTAGATTTGAGTGCCCACTCTGCCACTAACTTTTCATAACTTTGTGAAAATCACTTAACCTCTTTAAGCCTCAATTTTATATTCTGTAAAATATGGATAACAATATATTTTCTTTGTGAGGATAAAATGAAATTATGTATTAATAGCATTTCACAGGCAGGCACATAATATTCCTTGATTAAACAAATGAAAACAAACATTATTAAATATCCAACATGTGCCAGGCACTATTCTAGTCGCTGGGGATACAGCAGTGACTTACATTACCTCCCAGAGCTTGTCATGAAATTAGTATATTTTAAAGGAAAATATTAATTCCCTGAAGCACGCAACGTCATTTATTTGTATTGGAGCCTCTTATTTTAGGCAGACAACTATTTTTTTTCCCTGATTTCATGTCGCTAATAAACTTTCAGTCCCTATTTCCCTGCATTCTGCTTCCTTATTGCCTCAAATGGAAAGAAAACAAGGGAAGAATATTGCAGTACTAGTTAAGATTTGGTCCACTGGTAAGACATTAAGCAACTAAATAGCTGAATACCAAAAGTTTAAATGTTCACACAAGGTTCCATGTATAAAAGAGTGTTCAGTCTCTGAAATGTATTGAACACTTCACAACGGCTTTCCAAAAAAAAAACTCTTTATAAAGCAAATAATGCAATAAGAGTTCAAGTTTCTATTAATGGCAATGTACATAGTTCATGCTTCATATGGTCACCATTGGCAACATCATGATTCAAAGTAAAATCCATTAAGAAGTCCTCTATATGGCCTCTGTGTGCCTAATATCAGACACAACTGTCATCCTCTTGGAAGAATAACCATTCAATTCAGGCACCAAGTCCTGATTCTGGCAACAGATTGTCACAGAGGGTTGCTACTCCTGCCTCAACATACTTCAGTGTGAGTTGTAATTATTTCTTCTCTAAATCTAAATTCACCATAAGGAGAAAAATAATGCAGTAGGTATTTTTAAATGTCATTTTAAAAATATTTTTTGCCAATATGGATACTTGGTGTATTATTATGAAATGCTAAAATATCCTACTGAGGCTTCCTTTTTTTTTCCTTTTTTCTTTATTTTTTTTTTTTGCTGCAGAAGCAGCAGCAGCAGCGCCATCTTCTGGAATAAATAGAATGAGAATCATGTTGAATTCATTATCTACATGAGCACAGCACAATCAAAAGCCAGCAAATAATTTTAGTTGTTAAATTGTCACATAAGAAATTATGGGAAGGGTAGTGAGAAGAGGTCTGGGAGAACTGAGGATGGTTAATGGGTACAAAAAATAGAATGATTAAGATATAGCATTTGATAGCACAATAGGGTGACTAAAGCCGATAACAATTTAATTGTACATTTTAAAATAACTAAAAGGGTTTAATTGGATTATTTGTGACACAAAGGATATCCTCCTGAGGTGATAGATGCTCCATTTACCCTGATGTAATCATTATGCATTGTATGCCTATATCAAAATATCTCATGTACTCCATATATACTTTTATTATATACTCACAAAATTCAAAAAAAATTAAGAAGAAATTAACACAACAAATTTCTGATATTAGACAGCAACTGCATAAGAGCAGCAAACCTTTCTTCTACCATCAAGGCTGCGTGAGTAACTCATGCCATCATGAAAATTTTTAACATATAAAATATGCCTGAAAATGACACACAATTAGTCAAAAAGTATGTTTTATGAATTAATTGAAAAAAACAGAATCATGAGGTCTTTTGCTATGGGAAAGTAGGAGAGACATATTAAAATATAAATAAAATATTCTTCATGGGGAGAAATGCCAGATATAGGTGACGGGGGGGATGGAGGCAGCGAACCACCTTGCCATGTATGTACCTATGCAGCAATCCTGCATGATCTGCACATGTACCCCAGAACCTAAGTACAATAATAAAAATAAAGAATGTGCACAATAAAAAATATATATATTCTTCTTGTCTGCCAGTGAAGACACATACAACATCAAAAGGAATAAAGAAGTTCTCAAATGAAAATTACTGCAGCAAACCACACAGAGAGTCAATAAATTGTGGAGCAGGATTGCATCTGGGATAGGTTAACCTAGGGCACTAGTTTTAAAGGGGTACTGAAACCATCCCTGGGAAATTAAGGTTATGAAAAAGAAAATTATCAGCTGGGACATCCCATCTCTCAGGGTCAGAGGACTCAGAGGGTCAGAGGACTCAGAGCAGCCTACCCGGAGCTTTCCTTAGAAACAATGTTTTTCTTTTAATAAACAAAAGTAAGAAAAGTGTAGAAAAATGGGCCAGGCATGGTGGCTCACACCTGTAATCCCAGCACTTTGGGAGGCCAAGACAGATGGGATCATTTGAGGTGAGGAGTTCGAGACCAGCCTGACCAACATGTTGAAACCCCGTCTCCACTAAAAGTACATAAATTAGCCAGGTGTGGTGGTACATGCCTGTAATCCCAGCTACTTGTGAGGCTTAGGCAGGAAAATCGCTTGAACCCGGGAGGTGGATGTTTCAGTGAGCCGAGATTGTGCCACTGTACTCCGGCTTGGGCAGCGACAGAACAAGACTGTCCCCCGCCCCCCACCCCCCAAAAAAAGCCTTAGGAGAAATACCTAATGTAGATAATGTAGATGACGAGTTGATGGGTGCAGCAACCCACCATGACACATGTATACCTGTGTAACAAACCTGCACTTTCTGCACATGTACCCCAGAACTTAAAGGACAATTTAAAAAAAAAAAAAGAAAATTATGATTTCTGACAGTTCTTGCTAACATGACTAAACAGAATACTTAGAATTGGGGGATAGGAACGGAGCCTCCTGCAGTGGGGAAGAGGCCGGGAAGCCCCCTGAGGGCATGTTCAGCATGGTAGGCAGTTTTTTTCCTATGTAGACGGAGTCTTACTCTACCGCCCAGGCCGGAGTGCAGTGGTGCAGAACCTGCAACCTCCGCCTCCCAGGTTCAAGCTATTCTGTCTCAGCCTCCTGAGTAGCTGGAATTACAGGCGCCTGCCACCATGCCCAGCTAATTTTTGTATATTTAGTAGAGATGAGTTTCACCATGTTGGCCAGGCTGTTCTCGAACTCCTGACCTCAGGTGATCCACCTGTCTCGGCCTCTCAAAGAGCTGGGATTATAGGCTTGAGCCACTGCACCAGACCACGGTAGGCAGAATTCTAAGATATCCATTCAGCATTCCCTGCTCCTCATATTTACTCATGTTCTCCAGTTATTCAAACACTAACCTAGCAACTTCTGTGAAGGAACTTTGCAGTGAATTGACATTAAGATACAGAATGCCAGCTGGGCGTGGTGGCTCATCCCTGTAATCCCAGCACTTTGAGAGACTCAGGTGGGAGGGTCCCTTAAGCCCAGGGGTTTGAGGCTGCAGTGAGCTATGTTCATGCCACTGTGCTCTACCCTGAGCAGTAGAGTGAGACTCTGTCTCTTAAAAGAACAACAACAAAAATAAGAAGTGCATGGAAGTGGAACCAACTTAATCAGGAGCTCTTTAAGAGCACTGTGTTTTTACCTGGCTGGTTGCAAAAGGGGAAGAGGCGACATGGAAAGGAATGTGGGTGGCCTGTAGAGCTGAGAAGCAGCCCCTGACGACAGCTAGCAAGGGAATGGAGACCTCAGTCCTACAACTGTAAGGAAATTAATTCTGCCAACAACAACAAAAAATGCACTTGGAAGCAAATTTTTCCCCAGAGTCTCCAAATAGAAATTCCACCTGGGTGGCCCCTTGATTTCAACTCATGATATGTGATATTCTGAGCTGGGAACCTGGCTATGCCGTATTATACTTTTAACCCATAGAACTGTGAGCTGATAAATGAGTGGTTGTCTTAAACCACTAAGTTTGTGGCAATCTGTTATGCAGCAATAGAAAATTCAGAGTTAGGGAAAAAAAAAAAGGCTTAAAATTACTTCCTAAGTAAAGTAGTTCCTGTAAGCATCCTGCTTTTGTATTTGCTTAGGAGGTTGTACAATCTGCCTTTTCCTCTCACCATGCTTAGTCTCATCTTTAAATAAATACTTTGGGACACAATAAAAGATGAATGCTGTGTCCAGCAACAAATTATCAGTTTTCTCAGTGGGCCTACATCATTATCTCACACTCAGGTGCCTTCATGTTTGCCAGTAACCAGGGGTGAGAATCAAAATATTGAACTAGTATTGAAGGAACAAAGACCATCATTCAGGTGCTCGATCTATCAGAAAGGCTGCCAGCTGATTATTATACTGGCACTGGCCAAATGTTGCCCCTGCCAACAAACCATGTTCCTAAAGAGAAACAGGCAAGAACAAAGGTTTGCAAGTGGTAGAGCATCTTCTTGGGAGGCAGGGAATAAGACAGCTTTGCAAGGCTTATTTTGTCTATGTGTCATTCCTTCTTAACTTCTTGAAGATACAGTTCTCCCAATAGCTTCATCATTAGGATTGGCAGATTTAAGTAAAAAATAATAACAACATGACACTGAATTAGATTTGGATTTCAGATAAATAATGCATTTTTTAGTATAACACATACCAAATAGTTCACAAACCCAGTGTAGACCAGTTTACCCCCAGCCAACTGAATCACCAAATATTCAATGAGACATACTATAAGAAGTCATTGTTTATCTGAAATTCGCATTTAACCGAGCATCCTGTATCTTACTTGGCAATTGTCATTTTTGTCTTCTCTTCCTCCACAAGCCATTTTTACTTAAAATTGATCTAAGCTTCAAGTCTTTATCTCTTTCAAAATATGTCACATTAACAATTCAAATGTTTACCATTGCCGTATTTCGGCACTGTAACTTTTCAGTTTATCTTCATTAAGAGTTGGAGTTTATGTCCCTGACCCACTGACTTTGGGTTCAGTCAGGTTACTTGCTTTGACCAGTAGAACAGGGTGGACATGACATTATGCCGTGTCCAAGCTTGAACATCACAAAAGCTTGTGTGTGTTTCCACTTGGCCACTTGCACGTTGAGTCTAAGGAGGAGGATGACAGGAACATGCAGCCACCCTAGGTGAGTTCATTATAGACCCGTTTACTCCCAAGCACCAGACTCATGATTGGAATAAATGTGTATCGATTTGTTGTTTGCCAGGGAGACTTTGTGGTTGCTTATTACGCAGCATTATTATTATCCTATGTAACTCACACTTCCCTTCTCACTCGCAATTAAGGTATTAAAAAAGAAGTTCAATGACCACAGTGCTGGCTGGTTTAAAAGTCCACAAAAAGAAAGAAAATCAGCCTCTGTACATGCAAGAATAAATTATACTATCTCTTTGGCTTCCTCGGTGCTCTGAGAGAATCCCAGTGAAAGCACCAATGGGAGAAAGGAAATTTATTGTACCTGACCCTAATGCCCCAAGAGTTACTGTCTTGTCACAGCCCTGTTTTATTTTGAACTGTCGTGCTGACTTTTACTGAGAATTACAGTGTTGGCAAGGAGGATTTGATAAAGCTTATGGAACATTACCTTTCCTTATGTCCTAAACTTTTTTTTTTCCTTTTCATTTTACCTGGTGTCTATCTGAATCAAGCACTTACGATTTTTTTATCCACCTAAAGATTAGCACTGAATAACTTCATTAAAGCCCAATGAACTATAGTTGAATTTTCCCATGCTCAGATATATTTCCTGCATACATGAGGGCTTTCACATACATAAACATCTCCACAGTTTGATTTCTTTTCCAGTACACTTTCTTGTAGTATATATAGTTGAGCATTTAGTTTTAATGATTGCTACTCTAGCAGATACCCAGTAAATCTCTATGCCACAGAACCTTCCAAATACGGATTGAGGTCATAGCTTGTATTTGTTCATTTGGCTTCTAGGACGGTTCAAAGACTGAGAAGGGAATATTGGTCCATGTATTTCTGGTGTGTCATCTCTCTGAATTCATCTGGATATCGTCACAAAAAGTATCATGAAAGCTGGTGTATGCAGCATTCTATCAAGCTTACATCTCTATTAACTAGCACTGCTTCTTTTTGGTAGGGTAATGATTGCAGTATATCTGCAAAACCCTAAAATGCCTCCTGGCTTGTAACATTAAATTGTATCCAGTGTCATTTTTGTGCTACATCAATATTACTGAACGTCAGTGCTCCTAACACTGGAAGATCATGCATGGTGCATGTTGCAGAATTCCACTTGCTTAATTAGAGCAAGCTGATCTTTCTTTCACTATGTGGATAACACTTAACTGAGACTGAACTGTCTCAAAGGATCATTTATATTTGCTTCCAGGAAGCAAAGAAATGCTATCCTTTAGCGAGCCCTTATAAGCATAACCACAGCTGGTACGGCAGATATACTTTAGAAACCTTAGGATGATCTTAAAGGAATGCTTTGCTCCTCAGGGGTGATCCGCAGGGCAGCAGTATCAGCATCACCCAGAAGTTGTTAGAAATGCAGAATCTCAAGCCCACATCAGACCTCCTAAGCCACAGGCTGTACTTTCTCAAGATCCCCAGGTGATTTTTATGAACATGAAAGTGCAGGTAGTGCAGTTCAGCACTTGTTACCACTAGGCTATTACTCCTAGCAGCAAGATATATGCTCCAGTTTCCAGCCAGGCACTTTAGCTATGCCACCAAGTCTTAGAAGGCTGAATTTTCTGGCCAAATGGGTTTCCCATGGCCCTTGTCTCAAATATTAAATATCATACATTTTAAAGCAATAAAGAGCCTATAGAAATGGTAGCTGTTGTTACTTTTCAATGAGTGCTCCCTCATCTTTTCATTCCTGATGGAGTGTTCAAAAAGAATTATAATGATAGTCAACATTTATTAAGTGCATATCATGTGTCAGATGCTCACCCAGTGCTTTACACAACAACCTCAAGTGGTAGAGTCTGTTTGCCCCATGTTATAGGAGGAAGAACTGAGGCACAGATTCAAACCAGGCAGTCTTCTTCAGGGCTATTTTCTTAGGCCCTACCCCAAACAGTTTCTCATTCTAATCCACTAAGAAATCTTTTGTATGTAAGGTCAAATTATCCTCAGCCTCTCTTTTCCTTAAGAGCCATCTGACATGCTCATGACAAAATATAAATCTGAAGCCCCTCTCCTGGAGATATTGATGCAAGAGGGCTAGAGTTTGGCCTAGGAATGGATATTTTTAAGACATGCTCAGGGGAGTTTTGTCATCCATAAGGTTAGCGAAATACTATTGTACATTGGGGTACCCACCTAAGAGCCAACTGTGGCTGTGAGCTTGCAGCACCTTGGTAGTCTCATTAATATCCACATCATCTCCACACATAATATAAGAGCCTAGCCCACAAAGTACAGAACCCAGCTCTCCTTGGGCTTGCATAAGAGCTTCATTGCCTCTCCTGCTTCTCTTGGTGACATGGGCCAGGATGCACCTGCCTTCCTCTTGTAAATAAACTGAAGCCACCGAGACAGGTCTTCTCTCACACACATACTTGGAGTGGATGTGTTCACACTAACGAGAGCTCTCACTCACTTTCTTTCTTTCTCATTGCTTCTGCCCATACCCCTGCCCAGCCCTGGAAGAAATCTAAATCAGGTGGCATGTGTAGCTTTATTCCTGGCATGTATTTTGGTGCTCAGGTCCCTAAACTATGTTTGTACTTGAGCAGGTACCAATATAATTTGACAAACTTACGAATGTCTATATCCAAACCTACATTATATTTTGAATTCCAAGTCTGCCATTACATACAAATTGAAATGCCGTGCAATTCCTCAAAGTTGGGTGGCCTGCATGGTGACAATGTGTTGGGGTGGTCGGAATACTCCTACACACTGGTTTCCACCGTGGCATCCACATTGCCATCCATTTTTGCTGTCATTTGCCCATGCAGATCACTGTTTGAACCTCTATTAGTCATCCAAACAATGGGCCCTCTTCAGATGCATCAGCTATGTGTGCCAGGTTTGTGGCACTGTCAAAGACGTGGAATATATTCTGCACTGCAGTGAACACCAGTTCATGTGGAAACTTTGTGACAGGGTCTCAAACCCACTAGTCTTCTCATACAGTCATGTCTCATGATTTCCTGTGTTTTGTTTTTTGTTTTTTGTTTTTTTCAGGAAAGGGAAATGATAGGCAAGGATTCCAATTATCCTTTGTTCTTGGATTTCACAGAGCTACCTGGGATTTTAGTGGAAAGTGGGTAACATTAGGTCCCAAGGCCCCTTCCCTGGGATCCCCAAACCAAGTATTTTTTGCCACTCCTCTTACTCTCCCTGCCTCATTTTGGGCATCTATTTAAACTTGGGGGAGAAACTATTTATGATATTAATTTTTCCAAAGTGATGGCTTATGTCTTGGGCTTTTGCATCCCCTCCAAAGCTTAAGCTTTTGAAATCCAAACATCAAGAACTGACTTCTGCTTTCTGCTGTGAATACAGATTTAATCATTTAACCTAACTGTCCAAACACAGGGAAGTATGAGGACAGGAGAAAATATAAGGGAAAGATGCATAGGTTGGCATTTCAAAAATAATATTCTGATACACAATTATTTTTGAAGCATAATGGCACTACACATCCTCCCCATCTCACTAGTAGCCATAGTGAAAGAAGCAGCAGGGACATGACATGGGTCATCAAAATTGCACCATCAGAAAGAATGAGGCAGCAGCATCCACAAGTCTAAACCAACTCTGTCGAGCCACTCAGTACTTCATTTTTCCTTCTCACAAAATGTACAAAGCATCCTTCTCTTGGTGCACTTAGTTAGGATTCTACCAAGGAAGAACTTCTAATTAGACCCCAATTGAAGCACATGCACATGGAGCAGTGGAGGGAACTGGAAGGGAAGTGTTAACTCCCTGTCTGGCTTGTCAAATTAACCTTGGCAACAACAAAAGCTAATGTGTACTGATAATGTATTGGGTGGTGTCAGGTACGCTACAGAGTGCTTTACATTTATTATCTCCTTTTTACCTCCCAAAAATTCTATGACTATATTATTATCTCAACTTTTTCAGATGAGAAATATAACTTGTTAATAGAAGTTGTAGGTCTCAAACACAAGTGTTTCTGAATCCCAAAACTAAATTCACAACCACCACGTTGTATTGCAAATGAAGGAGACACAGATGTCACAACCAGACTGTACTCTCGTCTAATTGGGTATTAGATCTTATTTGGTGCCCCTAAGAGCCAAGCCTGTATGAATCAACCATATAAGCAAACCCAATAAGTTTAGAGGAGTATTATCACCTGACCTATCACTTCTATAACCTGGAGATACCTATTCAATGTTGGAATGATGTACATAGGAGGCTTCTTTTTCTTCTGAAGATAATAGAGTATTATGTAGATGTTAGTAGGTACAAAACATAGATTTCAGACTAAAATGCATTGTGGCATAATCAATAATCTAATTTAAAGTTGAATTCTGAAGACATCTAACCTATTTGAAGTACCTCTTCTAATTAAGTCTCTGGTCTGTAAATATAAAGTAAAACCCAGAAAGACAAACTTACATGAACTGAACAAATAAAAGGCTAACAGAAAATTAATTTAAATATGAAATGTATATGCTAATGTATCTGCTCATTTCACTTATGCTTAATTATATGGCTTTGTAAAAGAGTTAATATATTTTAACTCCTTAATTATCATTTCATGCATAATATACTGACAGCTTCCTCTTGTATTGACAACAATTTTCATTGCAAAAGCTATCACTATTATATCACAATTAGCTATGTATAGCGTTGAATCCTGTCACAGCGGGGGGTGGCCTATAATCCAGTTGCAGACTCCTTTGTCTCTGGCTATAATCACTGCTTTTGATAAAATGCTCCTTATGGGGACTAAATGACTAACTCTTTTGTAGCCCATAAAGAAACACAACTTATGTTTAATTGGTATATATGAACTAATGCTTCAGCATCATCTACCCCAGCACATGGGGCTGGTGGTGCTCCATAATGGCAGTGCTTCAGCCCCACACACAGCATGACCTTCTTTCATCGCTATGTTTTCCTTCATTTCAATTCTACTTGCTGAGCAGAAAAGATCTCCATAAGAACGCTTCATTCCCCCAGCCAAAACGGATTTATAAAGTAACTAGTTGCATCGTGTTGCACTTAAAGTGCTTTAAGAACTTGTGTTGTCCTGAAAACGAGCCCCTTTAATTTTGATGTGAACTTGTTTGGTCTTAATCACCAGCTTCTACTGTCTCTCCAACCTTCTTTTCTGTGGCCTCTTCCCTTCTGATGACTTTCCCACAGTAGAAATGTAACAGTAGCATATTTAATTACTCAATACACATTTTAAATAAATTTTAGGATAATCTAACCATCAATGAGAGCCAAACAGAACAACATCTCACAGCTCAATAAGACCCAAGGAATTAACCTCCTTAATTATTTTATGGGCTTTCAAATTTCCTCCAAGAAGAAAATATTTTTCCCTCCTTTTCATTGGTCTTTAGTTTCTTCAATTATTTAATTAGAATAATTCCTTTTAAAAAGACATTTTTCATGTTTCTTCTTCTTACAAGGATAAACTGCTTACAATGTCACAGCTAGTTAGAGATATAGGGATTTCAAAGATTTAATAACGTAACCCTCTCATTTTACAAACAAGGGGTTTGATGTCCAAGGAAGTCAAATAACTTTATCAAGGTAACGTAGCAAGCCACACCCCTTACATGTTTCCTTACTCCATTCAATTATTATTTTTTATTTCCAATATTCCATATCAAACTCTCAAATGGCATTCCACATATTTATTAAACATGTATAATTATTAATTTAATGAGATTTGAACCCACCAAGGAAACATATACAAAATACCTGCTCACTTGAATTGACAACACATTCTCATTGGGATAAACAAGTTGCAATGACATTCATTAAGGGAGACATTTATTGTTTAAAAATCCTTAGAGGCAAAGTGACTTTGCAACCTGCAACATTCACTAGCTTAGCTGCAACTCCATGTAGTCTAATAAATTACTACTCCTGGTTCTTAAAAGGAAGTGTCAGAATTAGTCCCTTGCCTCAGTCAATACCTATTTTCTCAGTTGTATAGCAATTCCATAAAAATGTGGGGTATTTGTATGGTTTATGGGTTATATTGAAGAAAATGAAAAATATTATTTTTCTCCAAAAGTATGGCCCTTCATAGGGTAACAATTGAAGGGCACTGTGTGTAGAGACGGCTGCTGAAAAGAGCTTGAACTATGATTGGGTAGAAATGCAATGCTTTGGTCAAAAGTTGAAGAAATGCTAGCTGTTTTAACCTCTGTGTCATGTAGAAGTAGTCTGGCTCCGACTGTAGATCATTTAAAACTTTAAAAACTTATTCTTCATTAATACCAGCAAGGCTCATTAGCCCCTCTAAAAGTCTCAACTATTTCAGCTTTTCCACATAATATTTCACTGGAGAGCTGAACAGTTATTATTTTAAGAAATTAAAGTACTTATTTTCCTTAGAAGATTATTAAATACGATAGGATACTCAAAAATTCAATAGCTACTCCAATGCATTAACCAAATAATTTGTTCATTTTCTCACTATTTTTTAAGTGTCTATTATTTGCCACCCTCTGTTTTTACTGTTAGGGAACAATTTATAGTATCCATTGGCTTTGCAATTTGACAAAGAATTCTCACCCATCCCCCCATTACAGGCAGAAAGCCCTATTAAAAAAGTAGCCTCAATCAGTAAGTATTGTGTAAGAACACACCATGTTTTCATCTGAGTATGTGATATAGTTCCCAATATCCACCTTAATATAGTCATTGATCCTTCTCCTGTGACTGTAAATTTGGCTGACAATTAGCTTCTCCTTATTCAGAATTCTAAAGCGCAATTGCCCCTACAGAGCTCATTAGGACTCTTGCTCAAGTTACATGCATTTCTGATTCATAGTTGGCATATTTTCTAACATTATGAGTGTGCCTTATTAAGCAGAATCTTGCTGAATGAGGCAGACACCCATTCTTGCCCTCATTTTTATAAGAGAAGGAAAAGATACTATTGAATTGCAGAAATATAGGCTTTAAGCACTCTATGAAAATGCAAAACCAGCCTATAAAAGTGACCATAATTTCCGACTCTTCTAGCAAGCACACTATGAAATACGTAAAAAGTTTTCTTCATCAACATTAGGCATTTAAATCAACTGTGTACAATGAAAATCTAATTATGTGATACCATTTATAAACGTAAATATAGGTTTATTGTTTAATAAGTGATTTATAGAAATTAGGGACCAGGGCAAAATTTATCTATGGTGATAAAAATTAGAACAGTGGCCGTTATGGGTTGTGAGAGTGGACTAGATGTGGGCATGAGGGAACTTTCAGGAGCGATGTAACATTTTATATCTTGATTGGGCTGTTGGATAATTGGGTGCAAACATTTGTCAAAATTCATCTAATAGTTTAGTTAGGATATGTGTATTTCACTACATGTAAATTTTACTTCCATTAAAAAATAATAGGTAGAGATAACTAAATTTATGAGGGGAAAATTATAATCAAAATTACTCTATAAGGAAGAAAAAATTCAGATGTTCAAGAAAGATTCAGGAACAGCTAGAACAGTTTCCAGGATAATTAGCAGCCAATAATAGATTTGAAGAATGATATGAATTAGTCAGATAATGAAAGAGAGTCAGGGAAGGATATCCTAGATGTTAAGGGAGAAACAGACATAAAAGTGGGGCTTAGGTGAGAAATGGTGATAAAAAGAGGCTGAAAGTTACACAAGATCCAAGTCATGGAGAAATTTAATATCCTACTAAACATATCATGAAAGATATTTGAAAGGGCCTTAAAGAATTTTAAAATGAGGAATGGTACACACACACACTCAATTGGCAACAATGTGAAGAATAGATTAAGGAGGTCAAGACAGAAGGTCAGTAACTACTTTCATAGTCTATTTTCTAACTGAGGTAAGAAATTGAGAGCTTCAACTAAATCAAGAGCAACAGGCATGGAGACCATGGAGACAGTGGACAGATTTATAATTCATTATTATGGAAAACATGTTGATGGAATTTGCAGACCTATGGAACAGAAGGTAAGAGATAAGGAGCAGTTAGTGATACTGACCATATTCCTGACTTGGGCAACTGTGGGAAATGATAATGTTGCAGTAGAGAATGCAGGATGAGAAGATATGGAAGGAAAGAAAGCTGATGTCTCTCAGGCCACCGTATTTTAAGTGCCTAAAAGACATGCAAGTAGTGCTATTAAATAGGCTGTTGGTTACACGTAGGGTGACCATATCTACAGATTTGTTCAAGACAATTCTTCTTATTGTTATCCCAGAAAAAAAAATTATTAATAGTACCCCTTTGGCTTCCCAAAAATGTTTCAGTTTTGTCAACAAATTATAAAATCACCTTGGTCATGTGGAACTCGATTTTAGGGCACATGTGTTCAATTTAGAGACAACATTTTTTGTGTGTTATAATTGTGGTAAGTAAAGCCCAGTTAAAAGATGAGATCGTGCAAACAGATATTTTAATGAAACCTTGGAAACGTCAACACTAAGAGAAACGTGAAAGGTACGAAAAAGGACAAGAGCAAAACTAAAGTGCTGGGTGGGGAGGGAACTAAAAAAGAATATTATTCTGGAAACCAAGCATGATTTGTTCAAGTAATCCTTCCTAGAAGGCTATAAACTCTTCAAGAGGAGAAATAACTTTTACTGATATCTAATGTCTACTGTAGAACCTTATATGTAGAAAACACTCAGTAAATGTCTAATGATTAATTAGTGGAAAGATACAATTTCTGTCCCTAAGTGGCAAAAAAAATCATATTGAAGCTGCTTTAATCAGTTCAGGCTACCACAACATAAACATCATAGACTTGGTGGCTTAAACGATACAAATTTATTCCCCACACTTTTAAAAGCTGGGAAGTTCAAGATCAAGGTGCCAGTTGTTTCAGTTCCTGGTAAGGGTCCTCTTCCTGGTTTGCAAATAGATGCCTTCTAGCTGTATCCTCACATGGGTAAGAGATCATCTTTCTTGTTTCTGTTCTTTTTGGTGTACTAATCTCATCATGGAGGCTCCACCCTCATGACTTAATTACTTCCCAAACACACTACTTTCAAATACCACCACATAGGGGATTAAGGCTTCAACATATGAATTTGAGGGGACAACAAAAATAGTCCATAGCAGAGGCTCAGTTTCAAAAATGTGAAATTCTTATAAAATAAACCTTTGGTTTCAGGAACTACGATATAAATCAATTCTCCTTCTGAAATAGAGTACACATTACAGTTCTAACAACATTATATACTCTGTGTGACTCTCCTTCCTTGCTTCAAATGATATACAGGGAGATATGTCTTTGTCCATAATTCTCTCAAATACTGTCTTCTCTTAGCTTTTAGTGTTCTATATTATTTTTGAGTGTAGAGATTTCAATTTTAAAAGTATTGCCCTTCCTACTGTTTATATGTACCTAACAACTAGAATTATTTCCCCTATCATTCTTATATTTTTCAGCCATCTCCACTGAATGTTGCCAAAAACAAAAACAGCAACCAAAATCTTCTATCAAAGAAAATACTCGGCTCTTGGCACATCTAGAAGTTAAGTGTTTGATATCCACCTGTAAATATAGAATATGTATAATTATAGCAAAAATGTTATAAAGGGTAGAACAGCTACCTAAGACATCTTTTGTTATTCTCAGAAATATAAAAAGTTTTCCTTGACCAGGTTTATTTATACAAATCTAAACACCCTTATGAAGAATAATTTACATAAATCTTCTAAGAGTTGGGAGCTTATCATAATTCAGAAAATAAATTGGCATTCTACAATCTAAATCTCAAGTAATATTTATCTTAAAATCAACAGCTTATCTGTGCTGCTGGCACCCAAAAGAGAAAAAATAACAAGAGAAAAAGAACGAGCAGGCACCTTATTACTAACAAGAGGAATAATGGGCATAGTTTCTGACAAATCTGTTAAGTTAAAACTGGCATACAGTAAATTCTCAAAAAAAAAGTAAGTTTTCCTTCTTTTTAGAATAAATAAGAATGCTTCTGAAAATAATGAGAAGAATCTTGCTGCCTTACCAGGCTCATGTGGATGATTCAGAGAAAATAAGTGCCCCACACAACACCTGGAAGTAACGTACAGTGGTGAGGCACTGAAGAGAAGAGCTACCCATATGCATTTGGCTGAATGACAATAAAATACTGTAATATGCATCCCTTCCTTGTATCAATTTTGATTGCCTTTATCATAGACTATGACTCTAGACTCTTCCCTCTGCCAGTATGACATCCTTTGTTAAATTCAATACCATCTTATCTAACCATGACCCACTTCACATCCACATCATAGACTGAGTTTCAGCTTCTTGTTTCATAGTAGACAGCTTTTGGTAAAATTGCTATACAGGAGTGGTAAAAACAGAATATAAACTAGGAAAATGTATTTGGACTTGTAGCAACTTTGGACCTGTAGTAAATCTTGAACACCAAAAGAAGAAATTTGGACTATGAGAGGTAACAGTGGGTTACATATAGTTTTTAACCAGTGGCCTTACAGTATGTAAGGTTGGGGAAAGGTAGTCTGACATCCTTGAAAACAGATCAGAAAAGAAAAATAAAGTAGAAAGAACAACCTTGATGACTTAATAATTCTTGGACTAAATTTTGGGAAACGTGATACATAGGTAACTTAAGCTATTCTTTGGGGATACTTGGGCTTATTTTAACATGGTTATTTATATTTTCTCAGTAATTCATACTGCTGTTTCCTTCCATAAATGTTAATGAAGCTTTACAAAGGTAGCATTAAAAACAGCAATAACACAAGTTTGTGATTTTGACACTGGACTTAGTGCAATCTTACCCATCATGAATTAGTTTAGACATAATATTTTTGCCTTAAATTCTGACAGACAAAATTTTTCAATGAAATTGCATGACTCAGCTAAACTTTCAGTCTTCTGAGGAATCACCACAATGGGAATCACTAGAAATGGCAAAGTTTTAACTTGTGAAGCTAGGTAATATTGAGGTATTAATTGAGGGTTTTTTTTCTCTGTCAGTCTCCTTGAGACCATTTCTCTTCTTTTCACCATTAAGCATCCTCAAGGGGAGGATGAATACACTCAAAAACTTAATTGAGCTTCTGAAAGAAAAAAATCAAAGCAAACAAATAGTATATATATTTCTGAAAGCCATGGTTTTCAATCTCAAGAGCAATGAACTTGGAAGAGAGACACATTATTTTGCTTTTTTCTATTATTACAGAGGCTTGTCATGTGTATTAAGACCTGGAAGTTTAAAGCACTGTATTAGTTTGTTTTCACAATGTTATAAAGAACACTTGACACTGGGTAATTTATAAAGGAAAGAGGTTTAATTAACTCACAGTTCCCTATGGCTGGGAGGCCTAAGGAAAATTACCAACACGGCAGAAGAGAAAGCAGTCACCTTCTTCACAAGGCAGCAGGAGATACTGTGTGTGTGAGTGCAGGAAAGACTACCACTTATAAAACTATCAGATCATATGAGAATAAACTCACTATCATGAGAACAGCATGGGGGAATCTCTTCCCATAACCCAATCACTTCTTTCTCTCTACATGTGGGATTACAGGTCCCTCCCTTGACATATGGGAATTAAAATTCAAGATGAGATTTGGGTGGGGATAAACGGCCAAACCATATCATTCCACCACTGGACCAGATTTCATGTCCTCACATTTCAAAGCCAACCATGCCTCCCCTACAATCCTTCAAAGTCTTAACTCATTACAGCATTAACTTAAAAGTGCAAGTCCAATGTCTCATCTGAGACAAGTCAAGTCCCTTCTGCCTATGAGCCTTTAAAACCAAAAGCAAGTTAGTTACTTCCAAGATATAATGGGGGAACAGGCAATAGGAAAATGGTCCCACTCCAAATGGGATAAATTGGCCAAAACAAAGGGAGTACAGGTCCTAGGCAAGTCTGAAATCCAACAGGAGAGTCATTAAATCTTAAAGTTCCAAAATGATCTCCTTCAACTCCATGTCTTCTTCCAAGTCACACTGATGCAAGAGGTGGGCTCCCATGGTCTTGGGCATCTCCTCCCCTGTGGCTTTGCAGGGTACAACCCAAATCCAGGCTGCTTTTACCACTGGCATTGAGTGTCTGCAAATTTTCTAGGCACACGGTACAAGCTGTCAGTAGATCTACCATTCTGGGGTCTGGAGGATGGTGGCTGTTTTCTCACAGCTCCACTAGGCAGTGCCCCAGTGGGGACTCTGTGTGAGGGCTTCAACCCCACATTTCCCTTCCACACTGCTGTAGCAGAGGTTCTCTATGTGAGCTCTGCCCCTGTAGCAGACTTCTGCCTGGATATCAAGGTGTTTCCATACATCCTCTGAAATCTAGGCAAAGATTCCCAAACCTCAATTCATGACTTCTGTGTACCTGTAGGCCCAGCAACACGTGGAAGCTGCCAAGGCTTGGGGCTTGCACCTCTGAAGCAATGGCCCAAGCTGTACCCTGGCCCCTTTTAGCCATGACTGGAGCTGAAGCAGCCAGGAAGCAAGGTGTCATGTCCCGAGGATATACAGAGCAGCAGGGGCCCTGAGCCCAGCCCAGGAAGCCATTTTTCCTCCTATTCCTCTGGGCCTATGATAGGAGGGGCTGCTTCCAAGATCTCTGACATGCCCTGGAGACATTTTCTCCATTGTCTTGGGGATTAACATTTGGCTTGTTACTTGTGCAAATTTCTGCAGCCTGCTTGAAATTCCCCTCAGAAAATGAGATTTTTCTTTTCTATAACATTGTCAGGCTGCAAATTTTCTGAACATTTATGCTCTGCTTCCCTTTTAAACATAAGTTCCCATTTCAAACCATCTCTTTGTGAATGCATAAAACTGAATGCTTTTAGAACAATCTAGGTTGCATCTTTAATGCTTTGCTGCTTAGACATTTCTTCCACCAGATACCTTAAATCATTTCTCTCTAGTTCAAAGTTCTACAGATCTCTAGGGCAGAGGCAAAATGTCACCAGTCTCTTTGATAAAGCATAGCATGAGTGACCTTTATTCCAGTTTTCAATAAGTCCCTCATCTCCATCTGAGGCCACCTCAGCCTGGACTTCATTGTTCAAGTCACTATCAGCATTTTGATCAAAACCATTCAACAAGTCTCTAGGAAGCTCCAAACTTTCCCTCATCTTACTGTTGTCTTCTAAGCCCTCCAAACTATTCTAACCTCTGCCCATTACCCAGTTCTAAAGTCACTTCCACATTTTTCAAGTTTCTTTATAGCAGTGCCCCACTTTTTGCAGTACCAATTTACTGTATTAGTTTGTTTTCACAGTGCTGTAAAGAACACTGGACACTGGGTAATTTATTAAGGAAGGAGATTTAATTTGGCTTACAGTTCCACATGGCTGGGGAAGCCTCAGGAAACTTACAATCATGGTGGAAGGGGAAGCAGGCATATTCTTCACAAGGTGGCAGGAGCGGGAAAGCATGTGTGAGCACAGGAAAAAATATCATTTATAAAACCATCAGCTCTCATGAGTGAACAGCATGGGGGGAACCATCCCCATAATTCAATCACTTCCTTCCCTCCAGATGTGGGGATTACAATTCGAGATGAGATTTGGGTGGGGACATAGAGCCAAACCATATAAAGCACTGAGAATTCAGTAGCAGAGAATCAAAAAATTAGGGAGTCTGTGGGTGGATGGACATGGGGGAAAGAACTCACTAAGTCCTCTCATTCAATCATTTATTCATTCAACTAACTTCTCCAGGAGATTATCATATTCTAGTCACTGGTTTGGAGGCTGGGGATATAATAATAATTGAAACAGGCAAAAGTTAGTCTCTCAAAAAGATAACATCCTGATTGGTGGAGACAGACAAAAAATGAGATAACTCAGTAAAATGTATAGTGTGCTACGTAGTAACAGGTATGAAGTTAATAAATGTAGTGTGGGAGCAGCTCCAAATTAACTTACAAATAAAATGGACACCCAAAGGAATCTGGTTTCAGAATGAGGAGAACATAAGTACATAGCCATCATGAGCAAAGACCATCATAGAAAATTTAGACACCTCATTGTGGATCCAAGCAAATATCGTGATATCTAATAACCTCATGAACTAAAGCAAAGGTTAGCAAGGACAGGGTTTTTTTTCAGACCAATCTGATGCTTCTCTTCCAATGCCTGTGTAGTAGATTCATTGCAAAAATGGCTATAACTTTACCTCAACTTATGTCCCCACTCTTTGAAATGTGACTTTGTGGCAATTCCCACCAAGAAGTCGAATCTATTTTCCCAACTCTTGAAACTCATCTGGCCTTTTGACATACTTTGGCCAATAGAATGAAGCACAGTTGTGGTGTGCCAGTTCTGAGCCTGAGCCTCAAGAGACTATGTGTCTTTTCACATACTCTTTTGGAATCCTTGCAGCACTACCACATGAACAAACCTGGGCAACGCTGCCAGATGACGAAAGATCACTTTCAGGAAAGCTCAGTTATCTCAGTGAAAGCCATCGTAGACCAGACTGTTAACAGATGACTCCAAGATATGCAAATGAACCCCAGAAAAATCAGTAGGGCAGCAGATAACTAAATGAACACAGCCGAGACCATAAGAAACACTCAGCTGACAACTTGTGAGCAATAATTTGTATTTATAATTTTAAGTCACTGAGTTTTCTCTGGTGTCTTCTTACACAGCAATAAATAACTGTTACAGCCAGGAAAATGTATGAATTCCATATAAATTCTGCAGGACCTTATAATACCCCTAGGTAGAATGTGGAAGAGTAGAAAAATATTGAATTAATTGAGTTTAAATCCTGAACTGACCACATTTAAATCTGGAAGTAATCAGTAACTTTTGATTGGTAGACTTGGGGGTTTGTGAACTAACAAGTTCAGTATGAGAGAAAAAAAGTCACATACACATATGAGATGCAATTGTAAATTGTAAACTAGTTATGTTTCTGCTAAAATAATTTCAGTTATCCCAGTGAGGCAGCTGCTCCAGAGAAATCAATGTTGTCATTAGGCAGCCATGTCCTTCAGAGACCATAGTACCTAGTATACCTCATAGATTCAGAAAACAAATAATTATTTTAAGAAATCTGTAACTCTTGTTTCCCTAGCACATTATTTAATTTTTTTTAATGAGTGTGTTATACCTGTGTACAATGGGTAGCTTCTGAAAGAAAAATGTGAAATTAACCCTACACTATAGCCAAAATCATGCAGGCTGTAGTACTATCAAGAAGACTACAGATTTCCTTATCCTCCATTATTTATGTAACCTAGAGTAGGGATTGAAATAAAGCCCCTTTATATGTTTGCTATTGCTTATGCAATAATGTTTAATCACCTATTATCCTTGACCAATAACTTTGATAAGAGAATAAGAGCTGGGAACCAGGCTGGTGGGGACAGTGGGGGATTTGGTTTCAGATAGTATCACCCAATGCTAGAAGTCAATGAGTTAACAAAACTAGGATCCAACTCAGGAATGATAATTCAAAACAATACAAATGGAAGCAACAACAGTTGTAAAAATTAGGAAGACCTTTATATATAATTTTGTTTCTCTTTTATTTGGTTTTTAAGAACATTCAGGGCCACTATATTTCAAAATTCCAAGAGTCAATTTCATATCTTTATCTATGTAATTGACACCCTCTGTAGCTGTGCTATGTACAGCCCAACAAATACAGGACTGATCTTGGTACTGTGTTACTCCAAGAGAAAATGTAGGCAGATCAAGGATTTATGGATGAATTATTTGTAGCTACTATGTACTGGCCAGTTTGCTTATGTCATGTCATTTGATTGTGCAATCATTAGCCATTATAACTATTAACAATTATGATATAATCAATGATAATGTGTAGCTATTCAAAGCTCCAAAATAGCATATGGGGAAACATTTATGTTCTTGATGCTCAAAGTGTAGTTGACCACAGACCAGCAGTATCAGCATCACTGGAAAACTTGTTAGAAATACACATTCATAAAAGAGCTAAAAATGGAACTACTATTGGACACAGCAATCCCACTACTGGGTATATAATCAAAGGAAAAGAAATTGTTCCATCAAAAAGGAATCTATACTTGTACATTTATCACAACACTATTCACAATAGCAAAGTCATAGAATCAACCTAAGTGCCCACCAATCGTTGGTTGAAAAATTGTGGTACATATAAACCATGGAATACTGTGCAGCCATAAGAAAGAAAAAAATCATGTCATTTGCAGCAACATGGATGCAGCTGGAAGCCATTATCCTAAGCAAATTAATGAAGAACAGAAAATCAAATACCATATGTTCTCACTTATAAGTGGGAGCTAAATATTGGGTACACAGGGACATAAAGAGGAGAAAGATAGACACTGGAGATGCCAAAAGAGGGGATAAAGTGAGTAAGGGTTGGAAAACTATTAAGTACTTGTTTACTACTTGGGTGATGTGTTCAAAAGAAACCAAAAACCCCAGCATTATATAATATACTCATGTAACAAACCCGCACATGTACCCCCTGAATCTAAAATTTTTAAAAAATGAAATACAGAATCTCAAGACCAACTCTAGACCTGCTTCCCATCCAGACTTATTAAATAAGAATCTGCATTTTAAATAAGATCCCCAGGTGATTTGTATGCACACTAAAGCTTGATAAAGATTGACCTATACAACATTAAGCAGTGTCATATGCCAGACTATTCTTTAACTTCCAAGGCTGCGACCTACGTTGGATAATAAAGAAACCTGCATTTCCCATTAGATCATAAAAAAATTTTATAAATCTGTTTGAAAATCATCTCAAGTCATGTTGTTATCCACAGAAAAATGTATATAAAAGCAAAAATTCCTATACGTTCAAGGTGCCCCAAAGCATTCGTCCTTATCTCCTAAACAGGTGAAACGTATGCCCCCCCTTTGAATCTGGGTTGATTTGTGACTATCACAAAAGTTATGTTAGGTGACTTGCAAAGCTAAGTCATAAAAGGTGTTACAGCTTCTGCCTGGTGTCATTTTCTAGCTTTGGAAGCTAGCTGCCATACTAAGAGAAAGCCAAGCAGCCACACAAAGGAGACACATGGAGATGTTCTCGCTAATGGCCAGCATCCACCACCAAACATGAAAAATACACCTTCTTATGATTTCAGACTCCCAACATCTGAGTCACCTCCAGACTTCCATCTGCCCCAGCATATATCACATGGAGCAGAGATGAGCTGTCATCACTGAACAGCGTCCAAACTGCAGATTTGACAAATATTGTTTTATGCCACTACATTTGGGGTGGTTTGGTATGCAGCAATAGATAGCAGAACCGATTTCCTAACTACCTAAAAATGTCCTCTCAGTGTTGTCATGGGGAGTGCAACCTCCTCTTCCAGCAAGATTCAAATCTGACAAACAAGGCGCTTCATAGAAAGAGGCTTTATTTCCTTTTGTTTCCCACTGGACCCTGAGAAATCTACAAAACTAAAATATCAACAGCAGCCCTTGGTATCTGATATGGTGTGGCTCTGTGTTGCCACCCAAATCTCATCTTGTAGGTCCCATAATCTCCATGTGTTGTGGGAGGGACCCGGTGGGAGATGAGTGAATCATGTACGAGAATTTTTCCCATGCTGTTCTTGTGATAGTGAGTAAGTCTCACAAGATCATGGCTTTAAACTAATGGGAGTTTGCCTCCACAAGCTCTCTCTTTGCCTGCTGCCTTCCACGTAAGATGTGACTTGCTCCTCCTTGACTTCTGCCATGATTGTGAGGCCTCCCCAGCCACATGGAACTGTAAGTCAATTAAACCTCTTTCTTTTGTAAATTGTCTAGTCTCAGGTATGTCTTTATCTGCAGCATAAAAACAGACTAATGTGGTATCTCACCAAACCTGCTATATGGCCAGGAATTGTGGCTCATGCCTGTAATCCCAGCACTTTGGGAGGCAGAGGCAGTAGGAGTTCTTGAACCCAGGAGTGTGAGACCAGCCTGGGCAACATACTGAGACCATATATCTTTCTATTTTATTATTATTATTATTATTTTTTCACCAAGAGTAGTTTTTCTTTTCTTTTTTTTTTTTTTTTAAAAAAGATAGAATTAATAAAATGGACAAGGGATAACCAAAATTTGCCAAATTAGGCTAGTAAGAAAATCCCACAATTAACATTCATTATTCACTGGTCCATTAATCACAGGACAATACATAAAAATTAAACTTAATTACATATTAGAAAAACATCAAAATTCAACCATGAATCCAGCACATTATCAAATGAATAGACAAAAATTCTACCAACAAACTTAAGAAAATATCATTACCTATTAAAGTACTCTTGCTTAAAGAGCATTTACAGAACTCTTACCTCAATGTTTCCCTGCAAAGTAAGTTGCAGTGCATACTCAGGATTCTTTAAGAATGAGCACTGATAAAAAAAATACTTGTAACTTGCATAACATTTCATATATGTGCATTTTTTTCAAGCACAGCATGATAATTAATTTGCATCAGGCTTTCCACATTAGAAAAACTTCATTTATAGAACTTCTTTCCAGTAGGAGCTTTCACATGACTTTTCAAGTAAATGTTAAAACTGAAAACATTCTTTTAGTTTCCAAACTATTAAAGTTTTAATCCCGTGTACATTCTTGTATTTACAAGGTCCAGCTACATTGGTCATTTTCATATGTCCTTGAAGGGATGTGAGAGACATGAAAGCATTCCCACATTCTGGACATTCACAGGACTTTTCTCAGGAATGAGTTTATGTCTTCAAATGGAACTAGGACAACTGAAGGCCTTACCACAACTTTAAATTCAAAAGGCTTTTCTCCACTGTGAGTCCTCCCAAGTCTTCAAAAAAAGGAAAAATCTGAAGGCTTTACCACATCATCTTACATTCTTAAGTTTTCTCTCCAGTGTGAGCTCTTTCATGCTTATGACGGAATGGGAAAGAGTAAATGCTTTACCATGTTTCTTATATGAATAGGGATTTTTTTTTTCTTTCACCCTGTGGCTTTTTTATGTCCTGGAAAAAGAACTAAGACAACTGAATCCTTTTCTACATTTCTTATATTCATAAGGTATAACTCCAGTATAACTTCTTCTTTTTTTTAAAGACAGGGTCTCACTCTGTCACCCAAGAGGCTGGAGTACAGTGGCAGGATCTCAGCTCACTGCAGCTTCAACTTACCAGGCTCAAGTAATCCTCCCATCTCAGCCTCTCAAGTAGCTGGGACCACAGGCATGCGCCAACACACCTAATTATTTTATTTTTAGTAGAGATGGGTTTTGTCATGTTGGACAGGCTGGTCCCGAGCTCTTGACCTCAAGTGATCTACCCCCTCAGCCTCCTAAAGTGCTAGGATTATAGGTCTGATGGATCACACCTAATTTTTTTTTTTTTTTTTTTTTTGAGACAGGGTTTCACTCTGTCATCCAGGAGACTGGAGTGCAGCAGCAGGATCTCAGCTCACTGTAGCCTGAACCTCCGAGGCTCAAGTGATTCTCCTATTTCAGCCCCTCAAGTCAGTGGGACGACAGGTTTGTGCCACCATGCCCAGCTAATTATTTTAATTTTTGTACAGACAGGGTTTCACCATGTTGCCCAGACTGTTTCACATTGTTTTAATCCAGGCTGGTTATGAACTCCTGGGCTCAAGCAAACCACACACATTGGCCCTCTCAAAGCGCTGGGATTACAGGTGTGAGCCACTGCACCCAGCCTCTACATCATGACTTCTTTCATGGTGAGTAAGGTGACTGGAACAAGGGTAGGCTTTACCACATGTCTTACATACATAAAATAGAATTTTTTTTAAAAAGCCAGGCATGGTAGCCTGCACTTGTAGTCCCAGTTACTCCCGAGACTGGGGTGAAAGGATCGTTTGAGTCTGGGAGGTCAAGGCTGCAGTGAGCCATGATTGCACCACTGCACTCCAGCCTGAGTGACAGAACAAGACCTTATCTCAAAAAAATAATAAAAATAAATTTCAAAATAAAAACTCACTATCTCTAGAACCCTATGAGATAAAATATGCCTTTGTAGAATCCTACATAGCTTGGAAGTTTCTAAGGTTAAAATACTGATTATAAAGAAATCCTTATCTTCTGCAATTAGAACGTGAGTTTGGAGTCCAGTCAGCGTGTCTCCCTTTGTCTCCCTATGTTCCTGGATACTCTGAGACTCTCTCCCCAAGTGATCGGATGCCCCATATGGTCACTCATGTCAACAAAGGGACTATAAATAGTGATTAAAAAACAAAACAAAACAAAAAAAAACTTTTGCCAGAAAGGTGCATGTGAGCTCTGAATAAAAAAGTCTGGTCAAGATTGCTCACTCACATATTTAGGGGATGTGGTGTTCTTGATAATTCAGTACTCTCATTCCCTATTGTCCATTACTACCAATGTATGGCCATCTATATTTAAAACAAAATGAATTAAATAAAACTAAATTATGAATTCAATAAGTTGAATTTAATTTTAGAAATTCAATTCAATTCAGTAGCCACATTTCAAATGCTCAACAGTCACATGTGCGTTACATTGCACAAAGGACATTTTCATACTTACAGAAGTTTCTATTGAACAGCACTGATCGAATTATCTAATATCAACCAGAAAAATGTTCTTTTTTAACTTAAATGAACTTTTCATGTACGCTTTGATGATAGCTGATCCTGGCTTGTTTGACAATTACTAATTTAAAAGTAAACTAAAATTTCAAGGTTAAAGTAGAATGAGGATTGCATTGAATCCAGTCCATGTCTTGGAACTTTCTCCTTTGAAACAACAATGAGAATAACAAAGTTCTGTCTTCCAAAACCAACAAAAGACAAGTATTGTCTCCACCTTGTTCTATAAAACGAATTTATATAATGAATGTAATGATTCCAAAAATTGATATGATTAGCTGGGATTTGGATAATCAAAACTTTCCCAGTTGTATCTGACACCAATTTACTGATATTTAAAGAAGAAGGAATTTCAACATAGAATCAAGTGCCTTCAGAGTAAACTGACTTGACTTATGAGAATTTCGCCTACAGAAAATCAGGTAAAAAATAATTCTTCTGAAAAACATAATAAAATAATTCTTCTAGAAACCAAGAAAAGCATCTTTCTCAGAAAACATCTCTTCAAAGCCAAAGAAAGACTTAAGAAAAAATATCTCTTCCCTTTCCCAAAAAACATCAGAGTTCTTAGTTCATTCCTATCAAAACCACATAAAGATCAAACTGGGCAATATATGTAAGTCACATTATCACCATTAAACAATTTTGCAAGTCGCCTCAATAGCTAACCAGATTGCATCAGGTACATCTTATTCTTGCATTTTAAGGATGATTTAAGAATTTTTTTTATTGGTAAATCTATATAAAACAGTTTATCCTGTACTTGACCTTTGTAACAGTGATCTTATTTTTTATCTCAGTTCTTAAAACATAAGATCAGAAAGTAAGCATGAACAAATTGTTGGCTCCTTATCTTTTCCTTTATTTTTTTGAGGGGTAGGGGGTATTATATTTATAAGTAAGCTCCCAGAACCCTTTTTCCAGATTATAGTCTCTTAGCTTAGCAAAAAGGAAGTAGTTTGATAATATATGTAGCAATGTAAATATTGTGAAATTACCATTTTGGGGGTAAGAATGGAAGTTTGGGTAATCATTCCACTCATAAATCAAAAGCTTGGTGTTCTAAATCTAAAACCTACAGTGGTACACATAAGGCTATAGAAAGTAGGGACTGTATTTTAAACAGATTTAGAGTATGCTGTGTACATATGGGAGAGTTTTTTAAAGCCATCTCAAGTTGACTGAATAATATTATAAAAACCAAAAGTCAAAAATGTCACCAAGATATAAAGCAGCACTATAATATTATTTACACTATATATATATTCGGGGTAAGCATTTTGTTCAGAAAAGTCCATGTAATTAATCACGTCTGCTTACACATTCAACACTAAAACAGAAAAATCTCCTCTTGGTGGTTGCCAATAGAGGTCCTTCAACTTTTATTATGTGAATAATGTAAAGAGGACTTACAGCAAAGTAATAAAAATTATTAAAGGTATAGAAATAGGACTTAAGAATAAAGCTGAAATGATTTGACATTATTTAAACCTAAGGAAAAGAAGGGCAGAAGGTGTTTTAATAATGATCTCTAAAACATGAAGGCTTATTGCAAAAGGAATGGGTCTCTATCACTTGCATTTACATAATAAAAGGAATTATTGAAAGATAAATAGACCTGTTATTTTTCTGGTGGAATGCTGTGATACCTTCTGTCACAAGCTTAGAAAACATTGCTTTCGGGCTGTAGAATGAACTATTTTAGTTACATAAAAATCACTATCAAAGAAGAGAGATGAGCCCCCCTTAGGTAGTCCCTTACCTTACCTTGTAGGTTCATATTTGCCACTAGATAAGAAGATAACAGTCGCACCCTTCATTCTCCCATCCTAATACCAGGTAAACAGAACACCTTAGCAAACCACCTCCTGTCACCACGACAACCACCAATCCATTTTTACCCAGTCAAAACTTATTAAGGTACATGAGAGAGAAGGAAACAGACAAGTCATTAGGGAAAGAACTAAAAGATTTAAGTCTTCAATATCAAAAAATTGAACACTAGCAAAGTGATGTTTAAAAAAGGAACGTAATTGAAGTTAGATCAAACAGGGTTTAAAATCCATCTCAGCTATTTACTAACTGAATAACCTTTTACCCAGTGTTGCCTTTATTTCTTCAATCAACAAATACTTAGTGGGCATGTACCATGGTATTGAGTGCTGTTCAGGCTCCTGTGGAACTATCAGTGAGCAAAGATAATAACGCTGTCTTTTTGGAACATATTGTGTAGGTCCTTATATGCCATTACAAAAGAACGTTGGCTTTTATTCTGAGAATGTATTCAACAAAAGAGTGACATGATCTAACAAATATTTTTAGGAGATTGCTCTAGATTCTGTATGGAGAATCAATTGCAGAAAGTCATGAGTGTAGTAAATAAAGACTAATGCAATAATCCAGGCAAGAGATGATGGTGGTTTGGATCAGGATAATAGCAGTAGATACGGTGGGCTTCTGTAAATACATTGGATATAAATAGGATTTATTGATAAACTGGATTTGAAGTGTGATAGAAAAATCAAATACAGCCCTGAGGTGTTGTACTAGAGCAACTGGAAAGATAGACTTGCCATTAACTGAGATAGACAAGACAGTGGGTTAAACAGATTGTGGGGAGAAGATAAGACACTAAGTTTTAAACAAGTGTTTGAGATGCCTATTAGAACACAAAGTAGAGATGTCAAGAAAGCTATTAGGTAGGGAGGAGGAGGTGGAGCAAGATGATGGAATAGAAGGTACCACCAATCACCCCCCCTAGCAAGGACACTGAGTTAATAACAATCTACACAGGAAAAAAACAAAAAAACAAAAAAACACCTTCATAAGAACCAAAAATCAGGTAAGCTGTCATAGTACCTGGTTTTAACTTCCTATCACTGGAAGAGGCACTAGGGGGATAGTAAAAAAGTACAGAATCCCCAGTGCCATCCCTCCCTCACCCCTGGCAGTGGCAGCATGTTGCCTAGAGCATCTCTCGGGGCTGGGGCGGGGAAAACACAGCAACTGGGAGGCATTAAACTCAGTGCTGTCCTGTTAGAGTAGAAAGGAAACCAGAGAAAACTCAGCTGACACCCAACCACAGAGGAAGCATTTAAACCAGCCCTAGCCAGAAGGGAATCATTGATCCCAGTTGTGGGAACTAGAGTGCCTACAAGCCTCCCCACGGAGGGCTACAGTGCTCTGTGTCTCCAGGTAAACTTGAAAGGAAGTCTAGATCATAAGGACTGCAACCCTTAAGTGAGTCCTAGTGCTGAACTAGGCCCAAAACAGTGGACCGCGTAAGCACGTGACGTATTTAGACACCAGCTGGGGTGGCTAAGGGAGTGCTGGCATCACCCCTTCCCTTAACCCAGGCTGCACAGCTCCAAGCTCCAAAAGACACCCCTTCCTTCCAACTGAGGAGAGGAGAAGGAAGAGTGGGGAGGATTTTGTCTTGCATCTTGGATACCACCTCAGCCATAGGAGGACAGGGCACCAGTCAGTCATGAGGCCTCCATTTCAGGCTCTACCTCCCAGACAACATTCCTGGACACACCCTGGGCTGGAAGGCAACCCACTGCCTTGAAGGAAAAGACCTGGTCCTGGCAGCATTCCTCATTTGCTAACCGAAGAGCACTCAAGCCCTGAATAAGCAGCAGTGATACTCAAGTACTATATCAAGGGCCTGGGATGAGCATCTGAGACTTGCTGGCTTCAGATACCGTCATGGCCACAGGGCAGCAGAGCACCAAGCAGGCTCTTGGGGTCCCAGATTTTAGGACTTGACTCATAGACAGCATTTCTGGACCTGCCCTGGGCCAGAGGGGAGTCCACTGCCCTGAAGGGAGAGTCCCAGGCCAGGCAGCATTCACTACAAGCTGACTTAAGAGCTCTTGGACCTTAAGGGAACACTGACTGATAGTGTGTAGTGTGGCGGTACTCCTTGGGGCCCAGGGTGGCTGTGGCTACTGGATTAAGCTCCTCTATTTTTGAAAAGGGAGGGAAGAATGGGAAGAACTGCGTTTTGTGGTTTGATTCCCAGCCCAGCTGCGATATAAGAGGTGGGAGGAGGGAGAGGATCAGGAAAAATAACTAATGGGTCCCAGGCTTAACGCCTTGGTGATAAAATAATCTGTGCAATAAACCCCAATGACACAAGTTTACCTATATAACAAGCCTGCACATGTACCACTGAACTTGAAATAAAAGTTAAATTAAAAAAGAAAAATAAATTTTAAAAAACACAAGGTAGACCTCTAATGATTTTGACTTTTGTCTCTGACTCCTGGACAGTACCTCTGGATGCACTTGGGGCCTGGGGGATTTCACTGTCCTGAAGGGAAGGACATAGGCCTCTCTGGCTTTGCCACCTGCTGACTATAGATCTCCAGGACCCTAAGCGTACATAGGCAGTAGCCAGGGAACAGTTACAGCAGGCCTTGGTTGAGATCCAGAGCTGTGCTGGTTTCAAGGCTGACTCAGCCCAGTCATAGTGGTGGTGGCCACAGGGGAACCTGGGAACCTGTGTTACTAAACCCACCAGATTTAGGTGGCTCCAAAGAGAGAAAGATTGTTTGTTTGGGAGAAAGTAAGGAAAGAAAACAACAGTTTCTGCCTAGTAATACCAAGAATTCTCTCAGATCTTACCTAAGACCATCAAGGTGATAACCTCTATGAGTCTGCAAGAACCACAGCATTATTGGGCTTGGGGTGCCCCATAAAGTAGGTACAGCTAAGATCAGAACACTACATTCTCTGAAATATCTGGAAAGCCTTCCCAAGAAGGATGGCTACAAATAAGCCCAGACAGTGAAGACTACAATAAAATACCTAACTCTTTAATGTCCAGACATTGAAGGGCATCTACTAGCATCAATACCATTCAGAAAATCAGGACCTCACCAGATGGACTAAGTAAGGCATCAGGGACTAAATGAATTAAATAAGGCATCAGGCATCCTGGAGAAACAAAGATATGGAATCTTTCAGACAGATAATTCAGCATAGTTGTGTTGAAAAAAGTCAAAGTAATTGAATATAACACAGAAAAAAACATTCAGAATTCTATTAAGATAAATTTAATGAAATGATTAAAATAATTTCTAAAAGTCAAACAGAAATTCTGGAGCTGAAAAATGCAATTGACAAAATAAAGAATGCATCAGTCTTGTAATGGCAGAATTGATCGAGCAGAGGAAAGAATTAGTGAGCTAGAATATCAAGTATTGAAAATACACAGCCAGAGGAGGCAAAAGAAAAAAGAGTAAAAACCAATGAAGGATACCTACAGGATCTAGAAAATAGCCTCAAAGGGCAAATCTTAGAATTATTGGCCTAAAAGAGGAGGTAGAGAAAGAGACAGGCATAGAAAATTTACTGAAAGGGATAATAACAGAGAATTTCTCAAACAGAGAGAATGATACCAATATCCAAGTACAAATTATAGAATACCAAGAAGATTTAATCCAAAGAAGACTGTTGCAAGTATTTAATAATCAAACTCCCCAAGGTCAAGGATAAAGAAAGGATCCTCAAAGCAGCAAGAGAAAAGAAACAAATAATACACAATGAAGCACCAATATGTCTGGCAGCAGACTTTTCAGTGGAAACCTTACAGGCCAGGAGAGAGTGACATGACATATTTGAAAAGCTGAAGCAAAAACCCTTTACACTAGAATAATTTATCTGGTGAAAATATCCTTCAAACATGAAGGAAAAATAAAGACTTTCCCAGACAAACAAAAGCTGAGGAATTTCATCAATACCAGACCTGTCCTACAAGAAATGCTAAAAGGAGTACTTCAACCAGGAAGAAAGGACATTGATGAGCAGTAAATAATCACCGGGAGGTACAAAACTCACTGGTAACAGTAAGTATGTAGAAAAACACAGAATATTATAACACTGAAACTATGGTGTGTAAACTGCTCTTCTCCTAAAAGACTAACTGATGAACCAATCAAAACTAATAACTACAACAACTTTCCAAGACACAGTAAAATAAGATATAAATAGCAGCAACAAAAAGTTAGAAAGGAGGATGAAGTTAAACCATAGAGTTTTATTAGTTTTCTTTTTGCTTGTTTGTTATGCAAATAATGTTAAGTTGTGATCAGGTTAAAATAATGGGTTATAAAATAGTATTTACAAGCCTCATGGTAACCTCAAACAAACATACAATGAACACACAAAAAATAAAATGCAATAAACTAAATCATATCACCAGAGAAAATCACCTTCACTAGGAGAAGATAGGAAGGAAAAAAAAGAACAAAGCAAAGACCACAATACAATCAGAAAACAAATAACAAAATGACCGGAGTAAGTCCATACTTATAAAAAATGACAGTGAACGGAAATAAACTAAACTCTCCAATTAAAAGACACAGACTGACTTAATGAATGAAAAAACAAGACTCATTAATCTGTTACCTACAAGAAACGCACTTCACCTATAAAGATATACATAGACTGAAAATAAAGGGATGAAAAAAGATATTCTATGTCAATGGAAACTGAGAAAGAGCAAGAGTCACTATATTTGTATCAGGCAAAAGAGGTTTCAAGACAAAACTATAAGAAGAGACAAAGAAGGTCACTATATAATGATAAAAGGGTCAATTCAGCAAGAGGATATAACAGTTTGAAATATATATGCACCCAACACTGGAGCACCAGATATATAAAGAAAATATTATTAGAGCTAAAGAGAGAGATAGACCTGGATACAATATTAGCCGGCATCTTCAATATCCACTTTTAGCAATGGAAAGATCTCCCAGACAGTAAATCAACAAAGAAACCTTAGACTTAATCTGCACTATCAACCAAATAGATCTAATTGATATTTACAGAACATTTCATCCAAGAACTGGAGAATACACATGTATCATTCTCAAGGATAGACCATATGTTAGGTCACAAAACAAGTCTGAAAACATTCATAAAACTAAAATAGTATCAAACAGATTCTTTGACCACAAAGGAATAAAACTAGAAATTAATAGCAAGAGGAATTTTGGAAACTATACAATACATAGAAATTAAATTAAACAATATGCTTCTGAATGGTCAGTGGGTCAATGAGGAAATTAAGAAGGAAATAAAAACTTTTTTCAAAACAAATAATGGAAACACAACATTCCAAAACCTATGGGATGCAGCAAAAGCAGTATTGAGAATGAAGTTTATGGCTATAAAAGCCTACATCAGAAAAGAGAAAAAAACTTCAAATGAACAATCTAATGATGTATCTTAAAGAACTAGAAAAGCAAGAGCAAATCAAACCCAAAATTAGTAGAACAAATAAAGGTCAGAGCAGAAATAAATGAAATTGAAGTTAAACAATACAAAAGATCAATGAAACAAAAAGTTGGTGTCTTGAAAAGTTAAACAAAATTCATAAAACTTTAGCCAGACTAAAGAGAGACAATCCAAATAAATAAAATCAGAAATGAAAATAAGACATTACAATGATATGCAGAAACTGAAAGTATCATTAAGTGGCTAATATAAGCAACTATATGCCAATAAAATGGAAAATCAAGAAGAAATGATCAAATTCCTAGACACATACAACCTACCAAGATACAACCAGGAAGAAATCCAAAATTGCAACAGATCAATAAATCTAATAATCCAATCAAAACATGGTTAAAGATTTGAATAGCTATTTCTCAAAAGAAGACATACAAATGGCAAACAGGCATATGAAAAGGTGCTCAACATCATCGATCATCAGAGAAATGCAAATGAAAACTAACATGAGATATCATCTCACCCCAGTTAGAACGGCTTATATCCAGAAGACTGGCAATAATGAATGCTGGCAAGGATGTGGAGAAAAGGGAACCCTTGTACACTGGTGGTGGGCATGTAAATTAGCACAACCACTGTGGAGAACAGTTTTGATATTTATCATAAAACTAAAACTTGAGTTACCATATGATCCAGTGATTTCACTGCTGGGTATATATATACACACCTAAAAGAAAGGAAATCAGTATTCTGAAGAGTTATCTGCATTCCCATGTTTGTTATGGTACTGTTTCAATAGCTAAGATTTGGAAGCAACCTAAGTGTCTATTAACAGATGGATGAATCAAGAAAATGTGGCACATATACACAATGGAGTACTACTTGGCCATAAAAAAGAATGAGATCTAGTCATCTATTACATCATGGATGGAACTAAAGATCATTATGTTAAGTGAAATAAACCAGGCACAGAAAAACAAATATTGCATGTTCTCACTTATTTGTGGGATCTAAAAATCGAAATAATTGAACTCACGGACATAGAGAGAAGGATGGTTACCAGAGGCTGGGAAGGGTAATGGGAGGGTGAGGGGAGATGGGGATGGTTAATTGGTACAAAAATAGTTAGAAAGAATGAATAAGACCTACTATTTGATGGCACAACAGGGTGACTATAGTCATTAATAACCTAATTATACATTTTAATGACTTAAAGAGTTTAATTGGATTGTTCCTACCAGGGATATCCCGTTCTCCGTGATGTATTTAACTCACATTGCATGCCTGTATCAAAACATCTGAAATACCCCATAAATATATACACCTCCTATGTACCCACAAAAATTAAAAATTGTAAAAAGTGGTTAGATGAACTTCACACCTCTGAACTTCGTTCTACTTATCTAGAAAATTGGGTAATAATAGCTATCTTTAAGTGATGAGAGAATCAAAGAGATGTAAAGCACCTGGCACATACCAGGCAACCAGTAGAGTGAATGGTAACCACTATTATTCTTCCACAAGACTACACTAATGTCAGCAGTGGAGACTAAGGCAAGAAACCGTTAATTATATTTCTATCATTCTGCAAAACAAACATCCCTCAAAGGCACACAACATTAAACATTTATTTAGCTGAGTGTCAGCTGGTTTAGGCTGATCTAGGCTGGGCACGCTTACATATCTGTCATCAGCCAGAAACTCGACTGATTTAGGCCAGTGTCAGCTGAGAGTGGCTCTACTCCATGTGGCTTTCATCATCTTCCTTGGACTAGTGTGTTTGTTCCACAGTGATAAGTGATGCTCAAGATATGAATACTGAATAGTTAAGAAAAGTAATTTTGTTGGAATATATCACTTAATTTCATACTAATTAAACTGATTTCAGTATGAAGCACACTTAGGCATCCATCTCTAAACTCCTTTGGTCAACTCAGAACTGCCAATACTACACTATTGCCTCTTAGTGACAGGGATTCATCCTGGAAGCACTTGGTCAAGGGTCATCTTGCTCTAAAGCTGATTTAAATTGCACATAACAGATTGCCACAGATCTATATACCATCATAAATCTAACCACATTATTGCAGGAGATACTAGATTAACAGTGAAAGATATTTTCCACTTTAAATACAGAGAAAAATGCGTATCTCTTGCTTCTATAACAACACAAATGGCCAATCTTTTCTGAGTTACCAAAATATTTCTAGCTGCTTCCTAATGATGACTAAGATTCAGGTTCAACCTCAAAAGCGATCAGTTCACTTTCACTTATTACTCACTTTCTTTCTTACCCTTAGCCTGATTTCTTAAAAATCCAAGCATTATAATACACTAGTGGATGGGAGGTCATTAAGAATTAGGCTATGTTTCCTATGTTTCTCCAATTAAATCATCTTTTTGTGAGCTGATGTTTTCACTGATGGAGTAAATGTACTAACTAGTACAAGTTAACACGAGGATATGAAATGTAAATGAACTTATCTGAGATACAAAAGGCTCCATTATCTATGTTTAGTCCTGCTTGTATTATGTATACATACATATAGCATATAGATTTAAGTATAGTTTATGAGGATGGAATTATGGTTTAATTATTAATTAAGCAATATGTAGCAAGGCAATAGTTCTGACATTTATGAGAAAATTAAATTTCCAACATAGAAAGCATAAGACACAGTTGGGTGCATCCAATCCCCCAAGGATGTGATTATCTAATGATAAACCATGTTTTCCGCAGCTGCATGATTGCCGGTACAAAAAAATGTTTATTATAAGTAAGATTGTGTTCTTTCTGCATGGAGAATAGATGAAGTTGGTTGTACAGAATATCAAACAGATGTTTCAACAGAATTGTGTATCTTCAATGGATTAATTCTTGCTATTTAAACTGGACTACATCTGAAAGCAGATATAGTCTATATGAGGAAAATGTAAATACTTCTCAAGCAAATTTCACATCACTGTAAAATAACAAACAGCTAGTAAAGGTACAGATGCAGGCAGTTTTGAGCTTTCCAGCTTCATTTGGTATGTACATATACACAAAAGCTCATGAGAATAATACTGATTCAGGATGATTTATGAAATTTTTACATTAGTAAGACTAGTTCTACTGTGTTTCCACCATCTGTGAGAAGGCTGTCAAGGAATAGGCACAAGATCTTTTTTTTTTTTTTTTACTTAGTACAGATTAAATCTAACTTTAAAAAACTTTTCCTGATGTCTTTATCTCAATTTCGGTAGGCCCACTATGTGCTAAACAATTTGTAAGACATGTATATACACCATTTCACCTTAATCACAACCTTGAGAAGGTGTTTTACTATTACTACAAACTGAGGTCAAGGTATATAAATCATCTCATCCATTATCACACAACTAGAGAATAGAAACATTTGGATTTAAAACTAAGATCTGTCAGATTTCAAAACCCACACTTCTTTTCGTCATTGTCCTGGATATTTTCCATTTGAACCATCCAGATCTACTTTCCGTCCTTCTCCATTCTGTTTTTGCTACATGGGACCTGATCTGTATGGACTACATGGATACATTCCCTTCTCACTTGTGATTGGGTTTGACCAAAGGTGTCACAGGAGGAGATCTAAAAGCTACTGTCTAGAAGTTTTCTCATTTCTTCCTCCCCTCTCTTTCTCTCTGTTTCTCTCCCACCCTCCAGCTCCTGCCCTCCCTCCATAGATTCCAGTAACAGCTCCCTACATGGCTACCTCACTTATTTAGGCCATGGTGGCAATACCTACCTGATATGACTAATGCCAATTCATTGCACTTTCTTCCTGTTTCCTACCCCTATGTAAGTATTTCGGTTATTACATTATCTTCAAATTAGTTAACCTTAGCTTTCCTTCTGTTTTTCCTGACACTCTAACATGGCCATGCTTTTCTTTAACTTATTAGGTAATATTCTAAAAATTTTGGTTTGAGCTTAATCTTTTAAAAACAGTTTTCAAGTACAGTTACCATGTTCCAGACACTGCTGGGTACTAGGGACACTTAATGATAAAACACAGTCTTCCCTTGAAGAAGCTCAAAATCTAGAAAGTCAAAACTTTTTTTTTTTTTTTAATGGTGTTATATAGTTCCAGCTACTTGGGAAGCAGAGGAGAGAGGATTGCTTGAGCCCTGGAGTTTGAGGTTATAATAAGCTATGATCATGCCATTGTACTCCAGCTTGGATGACAGAGCGAGACCCTGTCTCAATCAATTATTAATAGTGTTATAGAATAAGTTACAGAGGACAAGGTCTTAATCCAAACCCAAGGGTCAGGGAAAAATTCCTAAGCAGGTGATGTCTGAGCTGGACCTTAAAAAGATGCACGGAAATTGGTGCTTATGGCATTGGAGTTATTGGAGGAACATTTAAATCAGAGGGCTCAGGTTGTCAAAGGCACAGAGGCTTGAGAAAGCAAGGGATGGAGGTGGAGGAGGTAGTCCTAAAGAGGTGGACTATTGGTTTCTAATGATGAACTTTCTAGCCTGTCCTTGGCAGTTTTATTTCAGTCTTAAAATAATACGAACAGAATAGGTATATCCTTCACCTTGCATTTTAGGAAAAAAGTCTGAAAACAAAAAAGCTGGCAGATAGAAGGAGCAAGTCAGGAAGACTAGTTCAGAAGATATTATAGAAGTTTGAGGCAAAAGTTATCTTACCTTGAAATGGCCATTACCATTAGAGCACGTCTCTACTTTCCATTAAAGTAGAGAAGAGGTAGAAAATTTTCTCTTGGTGAATTGGTCTCTCTCTATGTATACGGTCTATATATAAGGGAATTGGAGAAGGTATCAAGGATGCCTCCAAGATTTCTGGTTTAGGCTACCAGGTGAAAATCTCCTAAATACCTAAGTTTCTCAACTGTAGCACTATTGACATTTGGAGCCAGATAATTCTTTGTCATGGGAAGTGGGGGAATGTCCTTCCTGTGGATTATAGGATAGTTAGCAGCATTCTTGTCATCTGTTCACTAGATACCAGTAGCAACTGCCTTCCCCCAAGTTGTGACAACAAGTGTCTCCAGGCATTGTCAAATGTTCACTGGAGAAAGGGAACAAAATCATATCTAATTGGGAACCACTGCCTGATGTGGTAGCACTAAGGAATCGTCTAGCAAAACAATGAATGCCACCTTGGACACAGGAAATTTGAAGTTTTTATGATAAAGGAGTTATCTGTACAAACAAGACAGGGAATCTATGGCTGGATACTTCCATTTGAAGACGTTAGTACAGTGACAGTTGAAACCCTTGGAGAAACTGAGATAATCTCAGGGACACATCAGTATTTGTCTGACATATTTCAATCATGAAACTTATAAAGGCCATCTGAACGTTTATGAAAATACAACAATCATATACACTAGAAATAGTATTTTGTTTTTGAGTTCCCCGAACCTATAATCTATTATAAACAAATTTAAATATACAGAATCAAACAGTTTTTGGTTTATTGGTGAAGAAATAGTTTATCAAACAAATCTGTGTGGGTATTCATGTGTGTGGACAGTTTCTACCGTCACTGCTTTCCCACAGGTACTTTGGAATGTGAAGGGAAGCAGTATTTGTTGCTAAAATATCTCTGTTTTCAATATATAGAGTGAATATTGTCTATAGCCACTTGAGTGGAAAGCAGCAGAGCAGGAAGTAGAGCTTAATGGTATATGATTTTTTGTCAGGTACTTTTGTGTTGTTAACACAATACACACATTTCTGTATTTTATAGAGAGCCCAGTAGCACCTGCAATCTGTACTACCATCCTGATAATGATAGCTAATGCCACTGAGAACTGACCAAGTGCCAGAAACCCTGAAACTTTTATAGGCACTGTCTCATTTAATCTTCCCCCAAACCCTGTGAGTCAGACACTGTTATTATGCTCTTTCACCAAAAAAATAGAAAGGTTTAGAGAGTTAATGAACTTGCCCAAGAAGACATAACTGGTAGATACCATAGAGCTGGAACTGGAATGCTGGTCAGTACCATTACAAGCCTCCCTCATAAACACCACTCCATAGTTTCTCACTCTCATATACCCATAGATACCTGGCAAATAAAGTACGGTTTGCATTTAGTAACATAAAATGACTGTTCAAAAATTGTCAAACTTTTCAAATACTTAATACATGGGTATACTCAGTACTGAGACTAAAAATTCTATGTCAAAAAAACCTTGACATTGTTTAGTTCTTATTTTACTCAGATTTGTATTTCCTTTAGTCATTTACAAGATTGTCTTTCCCATTCGATTTTAAACTCCTTGAGAGCAGAGACTGTGTCTTTGTAACTCTTATAACACAAGGTTGTATTGATTGACACATGGTAAATTCCCCCAAACTGTTTTCTGATTATTTAATTATACATCAAGGAATGGATTAGACTCTAAATGTCTGATGGTGAACTCATTCCTGCATATTGTAGTATTATCCCATTGTATTAGACTGTGCTTCTGGCTGTTTCTTTTAAATAGCAAATAAATCCTGTTCAACTCTCACAAAGATTGTCCCTTAAAATTTAATTATTTGACCTACTAAAATATTCCCTGTAGAGAAGTAAATTATTATTTTTCTTATTTTGTTGAGTATGGCTCTTTGTTAAATAAATTCCTTCAGGAAAAAAAAAAGATTTAGATTTATTTTACTTTGTTCCAAGTTTACATGGTTCAGAGAACAGAATAGCAAGTAGTCAAGTAGTAACACACTCAAAATTTGGTGTCAGACAAATATGGGTTCAAATAATAAATTATCACTTAGTAGCTGTTTGATTTTGGGCAAGTTACTTATCCAAACTAAATGAGTCTCAGGGTATTTTTTTCCTTACACCTAAAATGGAAATATTAGCAACTTTATTAGGATGCTGTGCAAATAAAATAAAATGACACATCCAAAGAGTTCTCCACAGCTTGGCATTCTTTCACATAGGTTTCCAGTTCTGGGGACACTGCTGAACCAGGTGGAAGATAGCTTCCACCTTCATGGAGCTTACCCTACATTACAGGAGGGAAATAATATACAATAAAGATACTTAAAGAAAATACTGCACATAGGTTTAAAAAGGAAAAGGACAAGCTACTGAGATGGGGAGTAATGGGGGAACATATTATCTGATTCTTCTTCATGGACAGAGATGTTCAAGCATTTTGAATACCATTAAGACTTTTGGTTCCCATGGGAGTAGGGGGTTTCTACATGGTTGGTGAAAATTCTTTGTTAGGAAACCAGATCATCAGTGAAGGGGTTGAAGATTCAGTTAACACAGATAATCAAAGCTCCAACCAATGTAGATGCTAATTTCACCATGCATCGAAAAAGTTCCTTATTAATGCCAACTGATAGAACTTATTATAATCATGGAAATATTATTTCTCAGTTCTTTTCCATATGGTTGACACTAGGCATATATGATGACTTAAGAATATGAAATGTGGCTAGTGCAACTGAGAAACTGAATCTTGAAATGTATTTAATTTTAGTTTATGTAATTATATATACTCATGTATTACTTAATGATGGATATACATTCTGAGAAATGTCATTAGGTGGCTTTATCATTGTAGAAGCATCACAGAGTGTACTTACAGAAACCTAGATGGTATAGCCTACTTCACACCTAGGCTACATGGTATTGCCTATGTTTCCAAGGATACAAACCTGTACAGCATGTGACCATACTGAAAAATGTAGGCAACTATAAAAAAAAAATAAGCACCTTTGTATCTAAACATAGAAAGGATACAGTAAAACTACAGTACCATAATATTATGGGATCACTGTCGGATATGTAGTCAGTCATTGACCAAAAGGTCATTATGCAACACATAATTGTAATTATATGCATCTGGGGGCTACCATATTGGATTGTTCAGTTTTAGACTGTTCAGTCCAATGATCTTGATTTCTTTGGGTGTTGAGGATAATGTCATTCATTTCCTTTCTTTGGTCACCTGACTTTAAATAGAATAAATTTCAATGTCTTTTTCAAACAAAGACCTGGGTCTAATCTTTCTTCTACAGGTGAGACCAAGATACAGAGCTTTTACACATAATAAACTAAAATGTCTTCTTCTCTACAGACTTAATCCTTAATAAAGCATTTAGTTTCTCTTCAGAAATTTCTCTCTCTGTTTCCTTCTCCTCTGTTGGAAGTCTTTGAGGTCTGGTGCCAGCAGCAATCCCTGGTAGGTGGTACTAAGTCTATGGTGGAGATACTATTGCTAGATATTAAACTGACATATTTTCCTCTTAATTAATCCCAGTCTTGAAGATGTGAGTTCAAGAGCTAGGAGAGAGTTCCTTTCACAGGGTAAAAGAAATTCCAATTCTAGTCATGACATGAAGTTTACTGTCCTGTAGTATAAAGATGTGACAGAGTTTACAAAGCAAAACCTTACCTATTATGGGCTGGATTGGGCCACCCTGCAAATTATTTACCGAATATAGAATCCCCAGTACCACAGAATGTGACTGCATTTGGAGATAAGGCTTTTAAAGAGGGTTTTAAGGGTAAATTTGGACATACAGAGAGACATCAAGGTTGTACCTGTGCAGAGGAAACACTATGTGAAGATATAGCAAGAAAGTGGCCATCTACTACCCAAGAAGAGAAGCCTCAGGAGTAACCAATCCTGCAGAGACTTTGATTGCAGACTTAAAACCTCCAAACTTGTAAGCAATCTTTTAAGTCACTCAGCCTGTGGCATTTTGTTATGACAGTCCTAAAAAACCAGCGTGCCACTCTTTCAGTTCTTAGTATGCTGTGAGGGAAAAGGAGAGGGAAGAAAGCAAGAGAAGTCTCTTATCCACACCCACCTCAGCCTTTCCCCCAACCCCATCCAAACTCAAAGAAATAAGGAGAAAGAAGGGCCTTATAAACATCAGGAGGAATGATTCTCTGCTCTAAGCATGGGATGAGGTATATTGGAAGCATTAAACCTATAAGAGAATGTCAGTTATTGCCTAGGATTCACTCCCTTGATGGTGAAGTAGAAAGAAACATCTAAAGCCTAAGTCAGCTGCAGTGATTTTCCACTAAATCTTTGCATAATTCATGGGAACCAGAAAAGATCATCTACATTATACCCCTACCCTAAAGCAGCAAGCCTCACAACCAACATCTCAAGCCTGGAGTATCTTCTCTATCCAATGTTTTCCAATAGGAAAAAACACTATGACCTTGGATCCTTAAGTGGGGCTTCTGTCCTTGAAGCTGCAGGATAATTTGGAACTAAAGTTTATGCAAACAGAAAATACATTGGTTCATTATCTCCAAAATAGTACCTTACCTCAAGCTATTGATACAAAGTATGTATTAAGTGTTCCAGGAAATTTATTAGTAGGAAAATAATTTATGTTAGTTAATTAAAACTTTTGGCTTCTATTGTTTAAATTATACTAAATGGGTGGAGTTGAGATTGTTTAAAATGTTAAGGGCATTAACCAAACTGTTAAAGGAAGACTCCTTCTGTGACTGGAATCTGGGCATGAAATTTCTCTATAGATAAGCTCTGGAAAATGTATAAAACCAGAAACAATAAAGGAATAGTGTAGCCATCTGTACCGGGTGCGCGTACCCTGTTCATCATGAGAAGACCCCTTGAACCTAGCAAAATGATGTGAACTGTAACCTGACTGGTAATGAGAGGCAGAAAGCCATTCAAACAAACCTTTCAAACCCCACAGGCCAGGAAGATCCTTCTGGTCTCAAGTATTTGAATGTATGATTAACCTCATGATTTTCACCCATTGTGTTTCTCCTAATGCACTAAAAAACATATACCCTTTCCTCCTTTCTGGGCCTTAATTCTTTCCCCTAAGCCACAAAACAAATACTTTGACCAGGCTCTTTAGACAGTGCTAAATTTTGTTTGTGCATGTTTGCTTGTTTTTGACTTTCAACTCATTTTATTATTATTCATGTCCTAACCCTTGGGTTACCTCCAAGGTCTTAGCCTGGACGTATCTCAGAGCCTGTGAGTGTGAGGAGAAAGGACTGTATTTTGGCCCTCAGCTTCTCCAATAGTCTCTGTCCATCACCTGGATGTAGTACGCAGCACAGCAGCAAATATCTACAAATCCATTTTCCTATTTGAAATAACATGGCAGAAGATAGAAAATGAATCTAAGACATCTTATATAGCAGAAGCATCAGTAGTGTATCAGTATATTGTCTCATAAAATAATAAGATTATTATATGTTACTGATATGGGACTTGTGTTAGGCAGGTTCTCATTTGATCCTTACAAGTACTCTATGAGCTAGGTCCTATTATCATCCCTATCTACAGATCAGGAAACAGAGGAACAGAGTAGTTAAGCGACTTGTCAAGTCACACAACCAGGAAGTGGCAGAACAGGATTCGAACCCATGGAATCTGGCTCTGGCATCCATCCCCAAAACCCCTATCCTCCCTTGTTCATGTTTGACGTGGCTTAATCTTTCCACCTAATGGAAAAGTGAGTGTCTAATGTGATATAGGTGTGTCTAGTCAGGCCCTTGAAGAAAACATGCAAAGACCTGCCATAACCTCAATCAGCCACATAGTGAACACATGAACCCTTACCATGTGCTGCTACTGTGCTATGGTTGGTCATGACCAGTCACCAGGGGACACTGCTAGTGACTAAAGGACACCAATACACATTGTCAAAGGTAGTCAAAACTGGTTGAACCCAGTCATGGCGAAATTCATTGTAACCAGCCAAAATGAACAGAAACCACTCACAGCCAGTCAAAGCCAGTAGAAGCTGATCAAAGCCAGTCAAAAAGGTTGAAACTGGTCAAAACCAGTCACAACCAGCCAAAACCAGTTAGAAGCCATTATAGGCAAAACCAGTCCCAACTAGTTGTAAACATTAATAACGAGTTATGGACAGCCAAAGCCAGTTGAAGCTGATCAAAACTGGTCTAAGCCAGTCTCAACTGGTACTGACCAGTCAAAACAAGTTTATCTAGTGTTTTTCAGGTAAAACTAGTTTAGATCAGTTGTGACCATCTAAAGCTGTTATGGCCATAGAAACCAGTGAGAACTGATGATGACTAGCCAAAACAAGTCTAAACAGACTGAAGCCAATCTAGACCATCTAAACTAGTCCTGGCCAGTCAAAACCAGTCTAAAATGGCTGTGACTGGTCAAATCCTGAAACAACCAGTCCTTGCCAGCCATAATCATTATAAATTTGTCATAGGGGTTGAAACCAGTTGAAGTCAATCTAAACCAGTTGTGACCAGTCAAAAACAGTTGAATTTGGTTGCAGCTGGGCAAAACAAAGACTAAGCAGGCTGAGGCAAATTTAGACTAAACTAGTTGTGGCTGCTTGAAACTAGTTGAAGCTGCTTGAAACTAGTTGAATCTAGTCTAAACCAGTTGTGGCTGATCTAAACCAGTTGTGACAAGTTGAACCTGGCCCAAATCACCTTCAGATAGTCAAAAAACAGTTTAAACTGGTCAAAGCCAATCTAAACTGGTCATGACTGGTCAAAAGAGGTTAAGCCCAGTTGTGACTTGTGAACAGTCAAAAATGTTCTAAAATGGTGGCAGCAAGTCTAAACTGGTATAGACACTCAAAACTGGTGTAAAGTGGCCAAGGCCAGTTACAACGAAAACTAAAACTAGCCTGGATGGATTGGAACCAGCCATGACTAGTTGTCTGGTCTAACCTGGTCATGTAAGGTCTGGAGTTATTCATGGATACTCTGGCAAATCTAACATACTTGTAGCTAGTCTAGGCCAGTCAAAGTCAGTCCAAACAAGTCATACCCAGTCCAAACTGTTCAGATCTGATGCAGCCAGTTAAAACCAACTGAGTCTCGTTGGGGCCAGTCTAAACTGGCTGAAGCCAGTCTGAAGAAGCTAGTGCCATATGAACTGGTTATGGCCAGTCAAAATTTATTGAATCCCACTGTGGCTGGTCTAAACCTGTAATGGCCAGGATAAACGAGTTGTGACCACTTGAAACTGATCTAAATTGATTGTAGCTGCTCAAAGTCAGTTATGACAGACAAAACTAGTCTAAACTGGATGCAGCTAGTCAAACCAGTCTAAGCTGGTAGAGGCCTGCTTTAAACAGATATTGCCAGTCAAAAAGTCAAATACAGTTGTGTCCAGGTGAAACTGGCCCAATCAAGTTGTAGACCGTCTAAACCAGTCTAGTCAGGTTGTGGCCAGTCAAAACTAGTCTAAACCAGTCAAGACTGGTCAAAAACACTCAAAACAAGTCAAGGCCATTTACAACAGCTTTAAACCAAATGTGGCCAGTCTAAACAAGCCTAGACTGGTCTAAATAAGCCCTAAGTGGACTTGGTAAGAACTGGCCACTACTGGTCAAAACTGGCCTGAGCTGGTCAGGTCCATTCTAGACTCATCTAAACTGGTTGCTGCTGGACAAAACTGTTCAAATATCACTGTGGTCAATCTTACCAAATCATGGCCCAAAACAGCCAAAGCCAGTTTCAGCTGGTTGCAACCAGTTCAAGCTGGTCAAGACCTGCTAAAGCAGTTGTGGCATGTCCAAACCAGTCCAAGATGGTTGAGACATACCTAAACATCTTCTGCCTTGTGTAAACTGGTCAAATGTGGTTGCAGTTGGTCTAAACTGGTCAAAACTGGTTTAAACCACTTGATGCTTCTCTGAACTGGTTGGTAGTATCCATTTGAAACCAGTCAAATCATGATGCAGCCAATCTAAACCTTTTGTGGCTGGTTGAAATGATTGTAGTCAGGCAAAACTGGTCAAAACCGGTCAAAACCAGCTGAGACATGACTCATCCAGTTTTTGCCAGTGACAGTCAAAACCAGTCAAATCCAGTTGTTAATGATGTAAACCTATATAAAACAGTGTGGCTGGGCTTGCTGAAACTGTCCTAAGCTTGTTGACGGCTGGAAAAAACATCACTCTTTAAGACAGTTGAGCCCAGTCACAGCCAGTCTAAAACAGCTTATGACCAGTCAAAACCAGCCTGGACTGGTTGGAACTAGCCCTGATTGGTCAAAACTGGCCTGTACCAGTCACATTCAGTCTAAGCTGATCTAAACTTTCCAGGGATAGTCGAGACAAGTCTAAACCAGTCATGACCAGCTGAAACCAGTCAATGCCAGTAATGTCCAGTCAAGACCAATCAGATCCTGTTGTAGCCATTTTAGTGTGTTTGAGGCTGATCCAAACGAATTATAGCCAGTTGGCTCCATTTACAGTTGGGCAAAACTCATCTAAACTGGTTGCACCTGGTCAAACTGGTCATGGCCAGTGAAAATTAGCCTAAACTGGTTGCCGTCAGGCACAACTGGCCTATGCCATTTTCATCAAGTCTAAACCAGTTTAGGGCAGGTACAGTGGTTCATGCCTGTAATTCCAGCATTTTGGGAGGCCAAGGCAGGAGGATTGCTTAAGCCCAGGAGTTGGAGACCAGCCTGGGAACCATGGCAAAATCCTGTCTCTACAAAAAGATACAAAAATAGCCAGGCATGCTGTTGCATGCCTGTAGTCCCAGTTACTCAGGAGGCTGAGGTGGGAGGATCACTTGAGCCCAGGAGGTTGAGGCTGCAGTGAGACCTGATCGCACCACTGCACTTCAGCCTGGGCAACAAAGTGAGATCTTGTCTCAAAAACAGCAACAACAACAAACAAAAACAGTTGAGTCTAGCCTAAGCTGACTGAAGCTGATCTAGACCAATCAATGCTAGTCTGAACTGGTCGTGCATAGTCTAATTCAGTTGTGGCCAGCCAAAACTGGCCTAAACAAGTTGCATCCAACCCAGAGTAGTTCAAACCAGTCAAAGCCTAAGTCCATCATGGCCAATCAAAACCATTCAAATCAGGTTGTAGCTGGTCTAAACCGGTATAAACCGATTCTGGTCAGTCACAATCAGACTAAGCAGTTGTGGCTAAACAGGTCAGTGCTGTTCAAAACCTCTCCAAACCAGTGACAGTCCAAACCAGTGACAGTCCAAACCAGCCTGGACTGGTTGGAACCAGCCATGACCAGTCAAAACTGGCCAAAGTCTATTGCATCCATTCTAGACTCATCTAAACCACCCATCACTGGTCAAGATAGGTCTAAAATGGTTGTGGTAGGGAGAAACCCTTACCAGTACCTCCCTAAATAACAATTACATCCCAAGAAATAGAAAACTGGTGCGTTTGGGCATTCGTTTTGCTTTCTAGGCCAGCACTGATCTACAGATGATGAAGGCACCTATAATTTGGTCCTCATATTCAAATAGCTTTACTATTAACAATTTAAGCCACTTTGTCAAATTATTTCCATGGCAGCTGAATTTCACAGCAGATTAAGTATCTGGCAGGAGATTAATTAGATGCAATATCTAGTGCATGATTTTTAAATATTGCTCACAATTCAGCCAGAGTAAATACAGGCTGAAAAATTTCACTGCACAATTCTTCTCCAGGTCTCATGTTTAAAAGTATACCAAAATTCAGTCATAAATATGGGAACTTGGTGAATTCCATGAAAAAGCTAGATGCTAATGTTTCTTTTCCTTTTTGTCAGTTCGGTATATAGCTTTAAGTTAACAAAGTATTCTTTGTCTATTTCAAAATAATTTCAAGCTTAGAGAAGGATTGCAAGAATGAAACAAAACAAAAAAACCTCCTGTACAGTCTTCAGCCAAATATATGAATTGCTAACATTTCCTCCCTAACCAATTTGGGTGAATGTTACAGGCATCAGGATGCTTCATCCATAAATACTTTGGTGTGTATTTCCTAAGAGCCAAAACATATCGTTATGTAACTGTAGTACAATAAAAAAATTCAAAAAATTTAACATCACTAAACATTAATAATTATTACTGACTGTAGCTTCGAATTTGACAATTTGGGCTAACAATCCTATACCTACTCACCACCTATAACTAAACAATTCTATTAATTTCTGGTTTCTTTCCTGGGTAAATTTTTTGAAAAAATTAACAAATATTTTTATTTCTTTTTTTGTTGTTCAATTTGAAATGCTTTATTTCCCCTTATTATTACAGTTTTAGAATAAATTTTTACCAAAGGGAATGCTAAACAAGTATGTGAAGTCAGCAATTTTCTAAGATATGGCTGCTTAACATGGCTTTGTGGACAAGCAGATGAGTGTATGCCCTCAAGGAGATAGATGGACAAATAGTAAGCGTGCTTGCAAATTTTTCTCAGCAATCTGGAGAAGTAATTTTATGTCTATTGAGTCTAACCATTAAAAAAAAACTTGGATTGCATTTTTATATCATTGTTGATTTTTCTAATGATTAGTTTTCATTGTATTTTACAAAAATATGTGTCCACAATGAATTTGAAAATTAAATTCCTGTTATCTTGTTACTGTTCAAGAGGAACTACTCTGTGTGTTCTTAAAAATTTTGAAATTACAAAGTCTTAAAGATGTACACTCAGGAGAAAGTAGTGAAAGTATTGAATGACAGCTGGGATACTGAAAATACAAATATTTAATTCAATTTAATAAACAATTTCTGAATATCTTCTATGTATACAAGATATCTATGTTGATTTTTAAAGGAAGGTAGGAATAAGCAATGAAAAGAACATGGATTTTAGAGTCCAAGAGGTAGTCCCAAGTGAAAATACCAGTCTCATCACTTTCATGAACTAAGAAGGAATGCTTAACTCCTTTGATGTTTAGATCCTTCTTCAAAAAAACAGGAAAAATAATATCAAGTCTCCTTATTTGTGAAGAACAAAGTTTAAGTTAGAGATTAATATCTATAGATATTATTTGTTTGACACACATGGATTTATTGTTTTGTTAAGTGTCTTTAAAAGAGGTATATTCTATTGAGGCCAGGCTACCAGCTTTCACTGAATTATATATTACCTTCACTAACATGTATTATTTTTAAGATCCCATTTTAACTTATAGATTAATACGTGGGTGCATGCAAGCCTGAATATGAAGGTGGTTGGCCTCAGAGGGTGCGCCAAATGAAGGTCTGATTCTAAATACGCACTGAAAACACACGAAACTAGAAATCAAGTAGGCAATTTAGCTTCACACAAATGAACTAAACATATGTGTACTTTTCTAAATACCCATTTAGGCATAACCTAGAAAACCTTTTAATCAAAGCTTGTGAGTTGTCTAGTAATAAAGGGTAGAATGTAGTAGGAAAAGAAAGTATCCTAGAATGAGTCACTCTTGAAATTCTTATTACAGTTCCTCATCTGCCTATTTTTTATATAAATATAATGTCTTCGTTTCCTTGCCTCTTCAAAAAGTGCTTTTCTGGCATCCAAACTGATTTTAAGATTGAGTTTCCATTTTAAAAGCCTAAATTGGAAGTTAACACTGAAGCAAAGCACAAATAGAAACTAAGACTTGAAAGCTGCATGGGAACCCTGTTGAACAGCTAGTGAAGCAAGGTTGGCAAGGCAATTTGGTATGCTGCTCTTTTCTGGCAGTGTCTCACTGCTCGAGCTGCTGTGTTCAGCAGTTCTTTGTTGATGGCTGGTCCACAGTAAGTTTTTGTTCCCTTTAAAATGCTAAATTTAAGAATTTTATATTTGATAGCAATCTAGTTGCATGATCGCCAATATCCACCTACTAATGTTTCAGAGAGCTAGGATAGGACAAGAAATAAAAAATATTGCCTTCATTCTGAGGCATGCTATTGACCTGTATATTCTCCATCAAGGATATATGATTTCTGTTAGGAGATGGAAAGTGTGTGTGTGTAACGGGAAAATCAAGAGTGAGATGAGAGAGTGATGAGATGAGATAGATAAGATGCTAATTTGAGGCTAGAAAAAACTCAGAAAAGGAAATATTCTAAAAAGTAAAATTTTAGTTTTAGATGACTGCAATAATGGCCACAATTTGTTCACATCTCCCTATATTCGTACCTTTGAGAAGTCCCCTCCCATGCTGACTCTGGCCAGGGCCATATGACTTGTTTTGATCCTTGGGAGATTTGAAAAATTCTTATGGACCGAGATTCTCTTCCTTTTTGTGGAAACTGCTGCCATGTGAAAAAGCGTGTGCTAGTCCACTGGATGATGAGAGACACAGAGGCCATTTGTCCCCTAATGCTATGTCTGGCAGCCAGCCAGCCCCACAAGCAAGGCAACATTGCTAACTTGCATCGAAATGTTGTTGCATGAGTGGGCCCAACTAAGACCAAAAAACAAAGTACCCAGTTGAGCCTTGCCCACCTTGCCAACCTACAGAATCATAAATGTAGTTAATGAATGTTGTCTTAAACCCCAAAGTTTTGGGGTGGTTTGTTACACAGTAATAGATAACTGATACAAGCTAGTTTTGTTTCTTAAAAGTGTTAGACAGATGCAAAATGGTAATATTCTTATGCTTCCAATGTTGATATTATTGCCTGTAATAGATGTGCTCAGAAGAAAAATCAGTTTATTCCTAACAGTAAGTAAATATCACTGCCACCTATTTTTATTTTCTCAAGGCTTTTTTTAAATAATGTATTATCTTAAAGGTTGCAAGTGTTGAATCTACAATTGTATACTCAAGTTACTTGTGAAAAATACTTAGCATAGTGCTCTCAGGCAACATGTTTAAAAAAAAATTGAACAAAAATGGTAAAATATTTGGGCAACTGCAAAATTAACAACCAAAGCTGCGTCTAGGAAAAAAAAAGTCTTTCAAATATAAAATCTTATATTAAATTAAACATATTGCAATCTTTGTAGCTCTCAATCATATACAGTTAATGAGGAAGCCACTGAAGAATTGATTTAAAAGAACTAAGTGGAAAAACCCTGGGAAGGAATGGTTTAACAGCAAGCCTTTAATTTACTTCCTACCTACTGGGTGAATGAATGACTTTGTCCAGACTGCCTTGTAAACACTCTAATGATATTTACTAGCAGATGTTTAAAATGTAAACAAATCTGAAATTTGTATATTTATGAAGTATGGCTACCTGGAGATGAGGGATAGCCAAATAAGGTACGTAATTAATGAAATTAAAAAATGAGAATATTCCAAACCCAAATGGATTCTTTTTATGAGGAGTGTTTCTACCTATATTGCCTAATCCATGTTTGTTAACCTAGCAGTAAAAAGTGGCAAATGAAAACCAAGGGCATGTTTGGAGGCTGGAACTGACTGTGTTGGTTTCCTCTAAGGATACAATGTTTTACCTGTGTCTAATGCTTTTCTGTACCCTGTGAATTACTTAGTTTGGTACTGGGTAAGACTGATTATTTTATGATTCTGTATTTTGTATTATCATGAGCAATTTTTACCTTTGTGACAGATTTGTTCATAAGCCATTAGTTAAAAAGTGTTATTGTAGCCATAGTTAATAACAATGTATTGTATTCTTTCTTGAACATTGTTGAATAGATTTTAAGTATCCTCACTACAAAAAATGATAAATATTTGAGGTTATGCATCCTAGCTATTCTGCAAAGTAGAAATATTTCCAAACATCATTTTGTCCCAGTTTATACAATATACAGTTTTCCCCAAATGAAATAACTGATTAATCAAATAAAAATAAATAAATGCTATTGACTGACCAACACTTTCAGACCTCCATCAAAATTGTCTCTAAATTCTATGTTTCCATAACAGTTCCAGTATAGATTTATCATGTTTTAAATAATTATGGTTTACAAATCTGGCCCCCCAAGAGACTCTAAATTTCTCAAGGTTAGGAAATGCATTCACTTTTATGTCTTCATCAAAATACCTAGTATCTATGACGCATTTAATAAATGTCTGTTAATTCAGGTTGGGCACAATGGTTCACACCTGTAATCCCAGCACTTCAGCAGGCCCAGGTGGGTGGATCACGAGGTCAGGAGTTCGAGACCAGCCTGACTAACATGATAAAACACGATCTCTACTAAAAATATAAAAATTAGCCAGGCCTGGTGGCGGATGCCTGTAATCCCAGCTGTTTGGGATGCTGAGGCAGGATAATTGTCTGAGCCTGGGAGACAGAGGTTGCAAGGCTGCAGTGAGCTGAGATTGCACCACTGTACTCCAGCCTAGACAACAGAATGAGACTCTGTCTCAAAAAAACAAAAGAGTAAATGTCTGTTAATTCAATTAAATAACAGAAGACTCTCTTCAGGTTGAAACTTTAGAAGAAAAACTTCTAAAATTATCACAAACATGTTAAAAAGTATTTTAAAGGAGTAACGTGTGTTTTTATGTAAACTTGGGGATTCGGGAAGGGTTCTTCTAAGAATAAACCCCAAAGAATAAGTCATAATGGAAAAATATTCACATTTGTCTAAAAATTCAGAATTTGTTATGGAAAATATTATCACATAAAAATAAAAGGCAAGTAGTAATCTAGGAAAAATATTTATCATATATACAATAGACCAAGGAAAAAGGCATTCTTATACAGGCAACACCTGCAAATTACTTTTTAAAACAAACACTTCAATAGAAGAATGGACAAATAAAATGTGCAATTCATAAAAGATATATAAATAGGCATAAAATATATGAACAACTTCCAACAAACTTGTAATCAAATAAGAAAATAATGAGAAACTTCTGTCCAACTAGATTAGCAAAGATAAAACAGAATGATAAGTTTCAGCAGACATCTGGAAACATAGCAGATGTGAAAAAATGATAGAGGATATGTGAAACAAATTTAAAAGAAAGTCTAAACCAGAAAAACACAACTTCACCTCACTGCTATTCATCTAAGGTGGTTAAGTACTTTTCCCAGAAATCCCTTCTCTTAAGGGAAGGTTATAATTGGGCAAGGTGATATCTGGAAGGTGGAAGAGAAGTAGCAGATAGAATTCTCAGAAGATTTATACAGTGACAAATAAACATAAATTTCAGCTCGTATTTCCCAGTTTCTGGCCCAATTGACCAACATTGGCCCCAGTTCTACCTCACAGTGGCACCAGCTTGCACAGAACTCTCCAGTTGCCCATTTGTGTTACCACTTCAGCAGTCAGACATCCATGGCTTCTTGGATTTTACCACAACCTTTACATGATTGTGCTTTAGGCTGTCACGGTTAGTAAATGACCTTAATCCTCTGATTTCTGTGTTCCAGAATTTAACTTCTCCCTAGCTCCTTCCACTTTTATGTAAATTAGAATTATTTTGGTCAATCCCACATACTCATACATACAAGCACACAAACACATATTAACAACTCAATACTAAATGGGTAAATTTAATTGCAGGATAAAGGAAAATTCATGAATTGTAACGTAGCTCAGATAAAGGCCTTTCAACACTCACATGAGTACATATCAATAAAATGGCAAAACCACTCTGGAAAACTCTTTGGTAGTTTCTTATAACATTAAACATATACTTTACAATTCTGCAACTCTATGCCTAAGCATTTACCTAAGAGAAATAAAGTATACATCTAGAAAAAGATGCTCATGAGAATGTTAATAAAGCTTTATTTGTAATAGCCTCAAACTAGAAACAATGCAAATGTCATCAAAGGTGAGGGGATAAACAGATATTCATACATTGGAAACCTAATAGCAATAACAAGGAATAAATCATTTATTCAGGCAACAACATGTGAATCTCAAAGCACTGTTTTTGAGTAAAAGAAGCCAGAAACAAAGGAGTATATATTATATGATTTTATTTATAGGAAGTTAAAGAACACACAAAAGCATCCTAAGTGGGTAGATGCCAGAAGAGTGGTTGCTTCAGGAGAAGGGGATTTAGTGGAAAGGGGCACAAGAATATTTATTGGAGTGATTGAAATGTTCTATATCTTGATTGGAGTTATGGCTGCCTGGACATACATACTTGTCAAAGCTTATTAAATGCTACACTTAAAAATCTGTACATTTTATTGTATATAAATTATATCTTCAGTCGGGCACAGTGGCTCACACCTGTAATCCCAGCACTTTGGGAGGCCAAGGCAAGTGGATCACCTGAGGTCAGTCCCAGCTACTTGGAGGCTGAGGCAGGAGAATCACTTGAACCCAGGAGGTGGAGGTTACAGTGAGCTGAGATAGCACCATTGCACTACCAGCCTGGGTGACAAGAGCAAAACTCCATCTCAAAAAACAAAACAAAAAATTATACCTTAATAAAAAAATCTGGGGTCAGTTGGGGGGAAATAGGGGAGGGACGGTGGAGGGTGGGGAGCTGGGGAGAGATAGCAAGGGAGAGATGCCAGATGTAAGTGATGGCGAGGAAGGCAGCAAATCACACTGCCACGTGTGTACCTATGCAACAATCTTGCATGTTCTTCACATGTACCCCAAAACCTAAAATGCAATAAAATAAATAAATGGGGAAAAAATTTAAATAGAGTGGAAAAATAATGAGAATCTATTATCTGTTTATTTGAAGAGCCAAAAAGAAAGCAGAAATGGGACAAAAACAGTATTTGAAGAAATAATGACTAATAGTTCTCTAAAACAGGAGGACGAAGTATGAGGTTAACGTTTTAAAAAATGAGTATTTCCTGAAGAAAACATAGACACTGACATTCGCATGAGGTGATCTGATTTTTCATAAACATTTGGCAGGCATATAGTTAAGCTACTAATTTTCCTCCTTAATGAGAAGGTACTAAAATATTTTTACATGACTTTATCCCCAAAATCTCTACTATCTCTTACATATTTATTTTAATGAAGGCTCAGATCCAATCAGGAAAGAAAAGGCTTGTCTCCACACTTTTTAGTTCCAGGAAGGTGTTCTTAATTATCTCCTTTGATAGGTCTCATTCTAGAGAGCTACCAGCTCAAACAGGAAAATTCCAGAAAGTGAAGTAAAATGTGGAGATTGACCTTAAAATTGTATTACCTTGTTTACTGTCATTAAAAAAAAACCCTAATGTTCATTGAGTTCTGTACCCCTCACTGTCTAAGGCAGCGTCTAGCAGAGAGTAGGCACTGCAAATTTGTTTAGCAAATAAATTGATTAATGGCTTATTATTTTTCAAGTTTTGTGCTACTTATTTTATAATCAATATCTCAATGCTTATAATAATCCCATAAGGTAGGTATTGTCAATCCATCTTATAGATGAGAAAAAATATGTGAACTTTCCTATGTGATAGAGTTGGATTTGAGTATAGGATGTACGACTCCCCTTTGTTTTCTTTCTTTCATTTTATAGCTTCAGGTTAATTACTCTTTACCTAAACCTTAATCCTAGATTCAGTCACCCAATTGATTGCCAGAGTTTATGATCAATTAATCTCTCCACCAAACCATGTTCCACCTCAGTTTTTGAACTCATGGCTACTGTTCCTAGGTTATACACTGGATTTTTGACCTCTTCATTATGCCTTTGTCCTTACTATAGCACACATAGCCAAATACCACTCCTATCCAGATTTATACTATTCAGTACAGTAGCCATTAGCCACATGTGACTATGGAACACTTAAAACAGGGCTACAAAAATTGAGATATGCTACAGGTACAAAATATACATTAAATTTCAAAGACTGGGATGTAATTAAACTCCAGAGCTTCTGTACAGCAAAAGAAACAACCATTAGAGTGAATCGACAGCCAACAGAATGGGAAAAAATGTTTGCAGTCTACCCATCTGACAAAGGGCTAATATCCAGAATCTACAAAAAACTAAAACAGATTTACAAGAAAAAAACAAACCCATCCAAAAGTGGGAGAAGGATATGAACATACACTCAAAAGTAGACATATATGAGACCAACAAACATATGAAAAAATGCTCACCATCACTGATTAGTAGAGAAATGCAAATCAAAACCACATTGGGATATCACCTCATGCCAGTTAGAATGGTGATCATTTAAAAAATCTGTAGACAACAGATGCTGGAGAGGATGTGGAGAAATAGGAACATTCTTACACTGTTGGTGGAAATGTAAATTAGCTCAGCCATTGTGGAGGACAGTGTGGTGATTCCTCTAGGATCTAAAAATAGAAATTCCATTTGACCCAGCAATTCCATTACTGGGTATATACCCACAGGACTATAAATCGTTCTGTTATAAAGACACATGCACACGTATGTTCATTGGGGTGCTGTTTACAATAGCAAAGACCTGAAACCAACCTACATGCCCATTGATGATAGACTGACAAGGAAAATGTGGCACATATACACCATGGAATACTATGCAGCCATAAAAAAATGATGAGTTTCTGTCCTTTGTAGGGACATGGATGAATCTGGAAACCATCATTCTCAGCAAACTGACACAAGAACAGAAAATCAAATACTGCATGTTCTCACTTGTAAGTGGGGGTTGAACAATAAGAACACATGGACACAGGGAGGGAAGCATCACACACTGGGGTCTGTTGGGGGTGGCTAGTGGAGGGACAGTGGGGGGTGGGGAGGTTGGGGAGGGATAACATGGGTAGAAATGCCAGATGTTGGTGACGGGGGGATGGAGGCAGCAAACCACCTTGCCATATATGTACCTATGCAACAATCCTGTATGATCTGCACATGTATCCCAGAACCTAACGTACAATTAAAAAAAAAATGACTTAGGGTGATAAAAAGAATGTAAACTACCTCAGTACTTTTATGTTGATTGTATGTTAAAATAATACTATTTTAGATATATTGGGTTAAATATATTATTAAAATTAATTTCACCTGTTTTTATTACCCTATTAAATGGCTACTAGAAAATTAAAAATTAGATTAGTAGCTCAAATTTATGACTTATGTTATAAATTTGAGAGCTGTCCTAGACAGATACCAACACAATTTTTAAAACATTTTTATTGTGAAAACAATATATGCACAGAAAACTTTACAATATGTAATTTAGTGAATAAGTACAAACGGAACATCTGTAGCCACCACCCAGGTCAAGAAATAAAACATTTGTAGGATTCCAGAAATCTACCATATGCCCATTCTCATTCAAAATATTGTTTATTTTTCCCCTAAAGGTAGGAACTATTCCTTTTTTGTAGTCAGATTTTTTTTAAATAGTTTTACCACCCATGTATGTAACCCTATAGAATATGGTTTAGTTTTTGTCTATTTTATACCTTTACATAAATTAAATCAAACTACATGTAGTCCTTTAGAGCTTACTTATTCCATATATGTTTTCAATATTTATTTATGACAATGCATATATCTGTACATTTCTGTGGTTACATAGTGTTCCACTGTATGACTCTATCATAGAACTCATATTCACTTTCCTGTTGATAGACATGAGTTGCTTTCAGGGCCATTATTGTTTTACCATTTCAAATAATGCTATTATAAACAGATTTGTACATATGCCCTGAAAGATAGTCTGGAAGTACATACACATGAGTGGGCTGACTGGATTATAGATCATGCATATTTTCAATTATTAAATATAATGTTCCCAAAGCAGTTATATGCAAATTACACTTCCACCAATAAACTTCGCATTCCATTGCTCATCATCCTTGCCAACAAACACCTAATATCATTATACATTTTACTATTTGTTATTGTAGTGAGTATATACTAGTATCTCTTTGTAGTTTTAAAATGCCTTTTACTAGTCACCAATGAAATAGAGCAGGTTTTCAAATGCTTAAGTGGTATTTGAATTGCTTCTTTCTTGAAGTATCTTTTAAGTCTTTTGCTCATGGTCTATTAACTATTGATTTATATTTTGATCCTCCTGTATGCCCACCAAAACTGCCCAACCTCAATTTAACAGCAAATTCTTCCACACTGACCAATACTGTCAGTAAGAAAATATCTTAGAATGTCCTCAGTTAGAAAGTTGATCTGATTTACTATTTCATCATTCTAAAAATCAGAAATTCAATGATTTTTTTATGGCTTAGTTATACTGATTTATTATCATACCAAACTTTTTTGTTTGTGATTTTAATATACATATTGCTCTTATATTTAAAAATTCACTACATGGATTTTTGCTACCTAAGAAGAAATAACTGCCATAAGAAGTACCCTTCAGTAAACACAATTAGAAAATGACAAAAATTATGAAATAACTGCTTTGTGACATTAGACAGCTGGCAGCATGGGACTGTGATCCCTGAGAGAAGGAAAATAAATGAGATCTATGCCTGACTCAGCTCTCTGCTGAGAGGAAATTTCTGAACCATGGCAAAGGGAGAAGGAATCAAACAATCCTTGACAACCTCACTGAGTTGAGGAAACAAAAACGAAATTCGTGGAGGCCACGGTGGCTAGAATTTTGGAGGTAGAGTACCACAGCAGAGAAAGCGACACAGACAACATCCTTCAGAAAATATTTTGTTTTCTTGACTCTTTATGCGAATACCAATCTACATGTACATAGGGTAAAACTCCCTGAGGCCAGGCAAAGCAGAAATGGTAGGCAAAAAACAATTACTAGGGAGCACAGAGTTGAGACTTACTCAGTTATTCACTGGCCTGAGAGAATAAACCTTGTTAAATACATGAAGTATCTGGCATAAACCCCAAAGGACAGCGTCTTCATAGTGAGGCTAAATTAATCCCAGAATAAAGACTACTGTACACCTACCCAAAGAAAAGCTTTAAAACAAGCCTGGAAAGGATCAAGCTGATCTGTAAAAACCTAAACTGACTGCCTGAACAAGTCTGATTTAACAAAAATTTAAAATGTCAAAAATCCAATAGAACATGAGTAGATATATGAAGAATCAGCAAAACCGAATCCATAAGCACAAAAATATAAGTCACAATAAGCAGACCTAGAAATGACAGAGATGAGGAAATTAACAGATAAGGATTTTAAAACAGGTATTACATGCTCAAAAATTTGAAAGAAAGCTTGAACAAAATGAAAATAGAAATAAAATATATAAAAATGAGTAAGATGGAACTTCCGAAGATGAAAAATACAGGATCTAAAATGTAAATTTGACTTGAGAAAATTGACAGCAAATTAGATGCTATAGAATTTTTTTATATCTGTAAACATCAAGCCCTGGCAAAAGAAACTATTCAAAATGAAGCACAAAACTGAGTAAGAAATACTGAAAAATAAACCTAGCTTTAGTGCTCTGTAGCACAATATCAATCAGTGTCTAACATATGTAATCACAGTCCCGGAAAAAATGTGAATGAGGAGGGTAAGTCCGAAATAATATCTAAAATAATGATGGTCAAAAATTTTCAAGTTGATGAAAACTATAAACCCACAGTTCAAAGAAGCTTAACGAACCCAGCGAAAAGCACAAAGACAATCATGCCAAGGCGTTTCACAAATTGATGAAAAACATTAATGAAGAGAAAGTCAAAAAAAGCAGCTGAAGAAAGATACATTATATGCAAAGGACAAAGATACAAATTGTTATATACTTCTCATCTGAAATTATGCAAGGCAGAAGAAGACTGAACATTTTTTAAATGCTGAAGAAAAAACTATGTCAATCTTGAATTCTATGCACTATGAAAATACCCTTCAGAAATGAAGGTGAAATAAACAATTTTTGTTAAACAAGAGGTGAAAGACTTTATCGCCAACAGACCTGTACTATAGGAAATGTTACAGTAAGTCCTACAGGCAGAAGGAAAACGATAACAGATGAACTCAGATGCACACAAAGGAATGAAGACTATTGGAAATGGTACATATATGGGCAAAGTTTTTTTCTCATGCTTTTAAATGAGAAAATGAATACATAGAGAAAAAATGGTAATGTGTTTATTGTCAGGTTTTAAATATATATACAATAAAGTGTTTGACAGCAATAGCACAAAGAATAGCAGGAGAACTCAAAGTATACTATTCATAAGGGTCTTACATTATTTGCAAGATGGTATAATGTTATTTGAAGATAGATTGTGATGAGTTGATAAATTAAAATACATACTACATACCCTAGAGGAACCCCTGAGAAAAGAAACCAAAACATCATAGCTAGTAAATAGAGGAAATACATAATAAAAAAAATTGATATAAAAGAAAATGGGAAAGTGGGGAAAAAAGGACAAAGAACAGATGGAACCAATGGATACAAACAGAAAGATGACAGATTTAAACCCAGCTGAATTTATAATTAAATTTTAAAAACTGATCTGACTATTCCAATTAAAAGGCACAGATTGGCAAACTGGATTTTAAAGAATGCAAGATCTAAATATGTATGTGCTTTCTATAAGGAACTGACTAAAGATACAGATTGTTTAAAAAGATGAAAAATATATACCATGCAAACAAAACTAGGAATTTATCCAAGAAAAATGTAAACATGTCCACCCAAAGAGTTGTATGAAAATGTTAATAGAGGATTTATAGCGGTCAAAAACTGGAAAGAGACCAAATTTCCCTCAACAATTGAATGCATAAACAATTTATAGTATATCTATACAACAAAACTCTATGTTTATGGTATATCCATACAACAAACTGATACAATATGATTGAAATTCATTATGCTGTCCAAAATAAATCAGGCAAAAAAAGTACATACCATGTGATTACATTTACGTGAAATTCTAGAAAAGGTAAAACTAATGTATACATAGTCACAGAAAGCAGATCAGTGGTTGCCTGGGGCTGAGGATTGAATGGAGGTATTGACTGCATGCTCAAGGGAATGTTCTCAGATGACACAAAATGTTCTATATATTGATTGTTGGGATGATTACACAAATGTTTACATCTGTCAAAATTCATGCAACTGTACCTTTAAAACTGGTACATTTTATTCAACGTGATTTTTCACCAATAAAACTGATTTTTATTTAAATGCTCTCTAAGTTGTCAGCGAAAGCCTTGAGCTTTCCTATCCCCCTTCATTCATTCTGGACTCCAGGCTTCTTGAACTCCTAGCAATTTCCAGAAAGAACAATGTTTTCATCATTTATATGAGTCAGGACCTCGAATGTCCTTCATTCTTTATGTACCTGGAAACCTTATTTATCCTTCATGACATTCCTCAAACGAAATGGCGTCATTTCTTTGAAACAGACAGATCTGGAGAGATTATGTTCTGCCATATTTTTGCTGTGCAACAATGAAAGAAGTGGCTAATCCTCTTCAAGCTAATATCCACGTCTGTAGCCTTAGGATATAAATTCATTCTTTAGATATAAATTTCCGTAAGGATTAAATAAAACAGGATACATAAAAGCACTTGGAATACATCAGACACACGATAAAGGCTCATTTTCATTCTTCTATCCTAGCTCTCATCGCATCGTAATATAATTATCTCCAACATCTACCAGAGTGTCTGACAAATGATAAACACTAACTGAATATGTGTTAATTATTTTAAGATGAATGAACAAGGATGAATGAGGAACCATCAGGGTTAGATTTTAGTTTTAATTTCCTTACTATTTTTCCATATTTTCTTATTTTTATAGAACCTTGAACTCCTTTATTCCCTTTTTTTCCTTTGGCACATTTTTCCATATAAAAGATTTGGTAAAGCTTATGCAATATAGATGACCTAAACTGATATGTAACTGGTATCTTCCAAGAGGTATCTCTATTAACTAACAAGATTCTCATTAAATTGTATGACTGTACAATGAGTATATTGCTATAATAAAATTAATACATATTAATTGATTCCAAAAAAGATTAGTGGTGGTTTTTATCACCTTCCATTTAGAATGAAAACAAGTAATATTTTATAGGTATAAGCCACCATCTTTAAAAAATATTAGATCTCTTAAATCAATTTTACAAAATATAAAATATTCATGTTTTTCTACCTTATGAAGAATGATTAAAGCCAGTAGACAGACTTTTCTAGCACCTTTATACTAATGTCAACAAACTTGTCTTTTCTTTCCTTCATCTTCCTTAAAAGCAGACTATTTTAGTTTTGATAAAACCCAAGATTTCTGTATTCAAAGCTGACACCATAAAACGGGGGCAAAAACATCTGGTGGGTGTAGAATTGAGTCGTCATTTTGTGCAGGGCGATGGCAGTTGTAAGAGAGAAGCAAAACGACAGCTGTGAGGAGGTTCTGAGCAGTTCCTATTTTCAGGATGTGCTGAACTCATAATTCAGGCCTAATGAATGTATCTTTGAGATGTAACAGCCTGTTTAGATTCCTGTTTCCGCCACTGCAGAAGAACTGAATACAAAAATGGTAATGATTTCATGTAAAATTCATAAATAAAATGCAAAGACAAGGGGAATGGTGTGCCCCAGTGATACACAATGGATTGCCATGCAGTATGAAGGCTAAGTCAATGGAACTGTTTTTAAAGCCTTAACTACAGTTTATTTTACTTGGTTGGAATAAATGTACAGCCAAAATATTTATAAAGGCCTCTGACACCATGCTGTGCAATAAATCCATATACTGTGTTCTTCCTACACAACTACCTGGTCGATGTCATCATCAGTATAAAAACCTAGTAAAGTTACAGGAGACATACGCCAGGGATCAAAGTTTATAATGGAGGATTAGATGGAGAGTGTACTATACAGGTCTTTAGTTAGGCAAATATTTTTTACATTATGGGTTCAGTTCAAATCAAGTACATATATGTGTCAGCATTCAGATGATTGTAAATAGTTATTTTGTATAATACCTATAAATGATTTAGAAGAAAGTATTAGTACCCTAGGATGTAGGTTGATAAGTGCTAGTCAATAAAGAAAAAGAAAAACACTGTAAAGCTTACCAAATTCTTACTAGTCCAGCTAGCTAGGTATAGATACAGACATAATATAGTTGTAGATAAAGGAAGTCTAATAGTGGGAAACCTTCTCATATACATTTTTATTGTAATGTTCTGCACAAATTTTTTTTAAAAACATAAGACAAAATCAAGTAGGCAAAGGGCATACCAATCATGGATAATAATTGGGTTCATAGAACAAGAAAATGTTCCTCATTTGAATTTTAAATCGCAGAATGCAGCAATCTTTGACCTTTCTCCTTTCTTGAAAATGAGAAAGTAGAGAGACCGAGGCAATATACAGTATCTGCCCGAATATTGTCACAGATTTTCTAAATTATATACTGCTTTCTGCATTACAGCTGGCATCAGGACTGAGTGAAAGGTCATTTCCAAATGCAAATATGAGAATAAACACATTTATGCAAAGTGGAGCATAACTCTATTCAAGGTAATGAAATTGAGATGTCTAGCTAGTTCAATACAAAAATTGTCAGTTTAAAATCTGTGCATTCACACTGGTGTCTAGCTTAATAAAAGATTTGTATACTCATAGCAGATTTAATTCTGGAGCTTTTTTTTTCTCCCAATTTCCAGTGAGCAAATATGAAAGGAAAGTAAATGTGATACCACCGAAAGGGAAATTGGTGATCCGACACAAAACCAAACGTTGATATATGATTAAAAGTTTTCCTCCTTATAAGACAAGGATATTTGACCCTAATGATAAGGTCATCTTGTATGTAGCTGGTACTGAATTGTTTTCTCAAATTACTCCTTCAGTGAATTTGCTCCCCCAGAATGCGCTAACCCCTTCCAACCACAGGTAGACTAATTGTCATAGGGTTTTAGAATTTGGGGACAGCCATTTTAGAACCTGGAGTTCGTAAATTCCTACCGAGAGGCCTGTCTTTTTAATTAGGTATGAACAATATATTATGACAAGATTATGATTATAAACTTTAAAGATTTTATGGTGATTTAGGTTTTAAGTCTAAAAACCACCAACCACTTAACATTCAAAATCTATGTATTTTGCCATAGCTCCCAAATTGTGGCCTCCAAATTCTATCTTCCATTAAGAGATTCCAAGGATTCCTTGGAGAAATGGCTGAATTCAGGAATGTGACAAGAAATGTACAAGATGAGCTTAGGACATTACTGTGCCAGAAATCAAGAAAGCTATTAAAGACTAATGAGTTAATGTCAAGGTGAAAGAACTGCCAATGAACAAAGATAAGACAATTTGAGCATCAGTAAGAGTAATGAGTATATCAAGTATAATAAATATATCAAGTTTATACAATTCCATAAATTCATAATGATAAAAAAATATAATCAAAGCTGGGCATGGTAGCTCACATCTGTAATCCCAGCACTTTGGGAGGCGAAGTGGGCAGATCACTTGAGGTCAGCAGTTAGAGACCAGCCTGGCCTACATGGTGAAACCCTGTCTTTACTAAAAATAAAAAAAAATTAAAAAAAATTAGCCAGGCATGGTGGTGGGCACCTGTAATCCCAGCCACTCAGGAGGCTGAGGCAGGAGAATAGCTTGAACTCTGGAGGTGGAGGCCGCAGTGAGCGGCGATCACACCACTGCACTCCAGCCTGAGTGACAAAGCAAGACTCCATCTCAAATGCATGCATGAATGAATGAATGAAAACAATAAATGGTCTCAATTAGAAGTTTCCAGGGTATTAACTGAGTACTCTGAAAAATGATAAATAAAGGAAAGATTCAAATGTTTGTCCTGCCTTTCCTAGGCTAAATACATCTCAGAGTAACTAAAAAGTTGATTAAGGAAAGTCTTTCTGTATATAAGCCTTCTGGTTAGTTAATGCAAAATAAATCCTAAAGTCAGAGTATCACCATTGTGCAATCCTTAATAAAATAATGAATCTAAAGAAACAGTGTAAGGTCCAGCCCTACTAGGATTGTGGGGTATCCCCTATCACTGTGCTGAGGCACTGGATCTGACAAATAATGAGACAAGACACCAAAGGACTGGGTAACAGCAGTTGGGCTGGGAGGCCAAACCACTTGCAAATGGAGACAGGTGAGGCCCCAAGCATCCAGGAGCATCTGTATTTATTAGGTCCAAGTTGGGAGGAAGGGCAGGGAGTAAGGTCATCTTAAGGATAGTGATAGGGTCAAGACAATCAAGTGAATGATAAGCAAAGGTTCCATTCCCATTAGGTCACCGAGACAAGGAGGTGATCAGTGTGCAGCAAGGGATCCACCCTTAAGGAGGTGGGCAGTGTGCAGTAAGGAGGGTGCAGTGTGCAACATCTCTTATCTAAGGGCAGGCTACTTCTAAGAATTTCTATAGGAGGATGCTTTGAGTCAGCATAATAGCAACAGAGATGAGAAGGTATACGGCCACCTGCAGGCTGCTACTAAGGATTTCTATAGGAGGATGATTTGAGTCAGCACAGTAGCAAGACAGCTGACAGGGTACAGCCAACTAGGCACGATTATACTGGAGGGGTTTTAAGCCCTCGGATATATGCAGGATTCCTAGACTGAGGCCAGCTTTCCACAAGAACTGGACACAAGATACTACAGCTCCCTTTCAGGAGGAGTGACTCTTGCTCCAAGCCTGCCATACAGTGGGTACCTTTACGATACTGAACGCTACCACCTGGGCCAACCTGCCATGTAGCACATGCCCTCTCAGGCAGGGACACTACTGCCTGGCTCATTGATTCTTGTCCTGGTGTGGCTGTTTTCCCCTAGTTCATGCTCTGCAATGTGTCTGCTCTAGACATTCCTCCAACTACAAACTAAGATATGATTATCTATGAAGGAGATTATATATATAAAAGGAAATAAATGAACAATAAGATATTTTTCAGGCACTAATTGTGCCGGGGATCTGCGTAACTCTCCTTCCTCACTGCCCAGAATGGGGGTTACTCACAAATAGCATCAATGATGGCTAATACCAATAGAAAAAAAGATCAATGGGGAGCTTTACAATGGTGGAATAAAGTTAAAAACTCTCACTAACCAAGAAAATAGCCTGCAAAGATGCCTACCCAAAGTGTAAACCCAAATGCGATCAAGATCTAATCACCTTTTCACAAGAAAAAGATATAAGAGATATAAAAAAAATTTTAATGACACCATTAGGGAACAAATCAGCCCAAAGCAGAATGTGGGACACTTTAATGGACAAATGACCTGGTTTCCTTGATTATTGGTGATGTTGAGCATTATTTCATATACCTGTCAATCATTTGTATGTCTTCTTTTGAAAAATGTCTATTCAGATCTTTTGCCCATTTTAAAATCAGATTGTTTTTGAGTTCCTTTTATATTCTAATGCATAATAATTCTAATATGGGTTATTAATCCCATATTTTGTCATTATACATTATGTTTGTATCAAAAAATCACATTCTCCATAAATATGTACAACTATTATGTATCCATAAAAACTAAAACTAATTTTAAAAGAAATTTTTACAAAAGAAATGTTGCTGAACAACTGGATATCTCATTTCCAAGAAAAAGAACTTTGACCTATGACTCAAACCTTGAACAAAATTAATTCAACATATATCATACACAAAAATAAGAGTTTTAAAATAAACGAAATTTTTAGTAGAAAACAAATGAGAATATCTCTATGATCTTGGGTTAGCCAAAGAGTTCAAAGCCATAAAAGAAAAACAAATGAATTGGACCTTTCCAAATTTTTAAAAAGATGCTTTTAACATTTTGTTTTTAATTTAAAAATATTACATATGTATATTTTTCTGGGGTATGATTTTATATTTTAATCTACATAAACATTGTAGGAAGATTCAGTCAAGCTAATTAATATATTAATCATGTCATCAACTTATTCTGTGGTGAAAACTTTAAAAATCTATTCTTTCAGCAATTTTGAAATACACAACACATTATTATTAACTATGGTCACCACGTAATACAATAGATCACTAAAACGTATTCCTCCAATCTAACTGAAACTTTATATCCTTTGATCAACATCTATCCTTTCCCCATCCCTCTGTCCAATCCCCAGCATCTGGTAGCCATCCTTCTACTCATTGTTTTGCTCTTTTAAAGATCACAATAAGAGAATAAATTGACAATGTACAGACTGGGATAAAATATGTACATATCACTTATCCAATGAAAAACTTATATATAAAATATATAAAGAATCCTCAAAATTCAACAATAATGAAATAAACCAATTATTTTTAGTGGACAAATTTTTTAACAGAAAATTTAGCAAAGAAGATAAATGAAATGTAAAAAAGCATATGAAAAGATGCTTAACCTTATTAGTCATTAGGAAGCGCAAGTTAAAATCACAAGATACAACTATACACCTATTAGCATGGCTAATATAAACAAACGAAAAGCCTGACAATATAAAGTACAGGGGAATATAAGGTGCAACGGGATTCATCATATTTTGTGGAAATGTAAAATGGTACAGTCACTCTGGAAAACAGTTTGGCAATTTCTTAAAATGTTAAACACATACCTACCATATGGCCAAATTCCTATGTATTTACTCTACAGAATCTAAAACTTATGTTCACATAAAAACCTGTACATAAATATTTATTGCAGCATAATTTTATAATCTCCCAAAAACCAGAAAAATTCAGTGTCATTTGTCTGATGAATGAAAAAGATTAATGGAAAAATAAATTTTGGTATATTTTTACAATGAAATATGACTAAGCAAAAAAAGGTGCACATTATTGATTCACAAACAGTATAGATAAATCTCAAATGCATTATGCTAAGTGCAAAAAGAGACTAAAAAGATTACATTCTATATTAATCCATTTATATGGCATTCTAAAGGCAAAGATATAGAGACTGATAACATATCAGTTTTTAAGGGTTAGGAAAGGGCCCCCAATCCCCAGGCCATAGACTGGTGGCCACAGTCTGTGGCCTGTTAGGAACCAGGTGGTACAGATAAGCTGCATTCAATCGATTGAAGCTTCATCTGTATTCACCTCTGTTGCCTATCGTTCACATTACTGCCTGAGCTCTGCCTCTTGTCTCATCAGTGGCAGCATTAGATTCTCATAGGAGCATGAACCCTATTGTGAACTGCACATGATCTAGGTTGCATGCGCCTCATGAGAATCTAATGCCTAATGATCTGAGGTGGAGCTGAGGCGGTGATTCTAGCACTGGGGAGTGGCTGTAAATGCAGATTAACATTAGCAGAGAGGTTTGACTGCACAGATACCATAATAAATCACTTGCTTGCAGATTTATATCAAGACCCTATCAATGAGTAGCGAGTGACAATTAAGCTGTATCTGGTGGCAGGCTTTATAGTGGCAAGTGAGTTGATGTACTTCAATTATACAGCTGCGTCTGGTGACAGGCTCTAAGTCAGAATCCAACACTTATTTTAATCCATGTGTGGCCCACCTATTATTGTATTTACCACTTCCATCTGCACCTCTTTCCTGGACTGAGCTCTTGTCTCAGTCACAGTTTTCGTAAGCCCTCAAGCTAACCCTAGCCAAAATGAGTAAAAACCAAATGTTGCTTGAGAGCTTCTTTTAAAAGGGGGAAAGACCCAATGATGAGACAGCAGAAGACTAAGACTGCCAAGAAAAAAGAAAGCTGCATTTAAAAGAAAATACCAGGAGGGCTACTTGAATTATGGATTTATTGCAACAGGTAATTCACATTCTACAACCCTGCTTTATATAATATGTGGCAACTGGGTATCCCACGAAGCCATCAAACCTTCAAAGCCACTTCACTGGGTAGGGCGTGGTGGCTCACACCTGTAATCCCAGCACATTGGGAGGCCAAGGCAAGAGGATCAGCTGAGGTAAGGAGTTTGAGACCAGCCTGGCCAACATGGAGAAACCTTGTCCCTACTAAAAATACAAAAATTAACTGGGCATGGTGGTGCATGCCTGTAATCCTAGCTATTTGGGATGCTGAGGCAGGAGAATTGCTTGAACTCAGGAGGCAGAGGTTGTAGTGAGCTGAGATCGTGCCATTGCACTCCAGCCCTGGCAACAGAGTGAGACTCTGTCTCAAAAAAAAAAAAAGGAAAAAAGAAAAAGAAAAAAAACAACCTGCTTCACCACATGGAGACCCAGCACCCTGAATTAAAAGACAAGCCTTTGTAGTTTTTCAAAATAACAAAATGTGAGCCCAAAGAACAGAAACAATTATTGAAGACCGTCACTTTCTCGAACGTGTCTGCACTGACAGCATCATTTTTAGTGGCTAACCACTTTGCCAAAGCTAAGCATCCCTTTACTACTGGTGAAGAGTTGATCCTGCCTGCTGCTAAGGACATTTGTCGTGACCTTCTCAGAGACGCTGCAGCTCAAAAGAGCCTTTTCCTCTTTCAGCTAGCACCATAACTAGACGAACTGATGAAATAGCAGAGGATATTGAGGCACAATTGTTAGAAAGAATTAACGAGTCACTATGGTACACAATCCAGGCTGTGCACCAATATTGACAACAAGACAGCAATGCTAGTTTTTATGCAATATACTTTTCAGGAGGATGTGCATGAAGATATGTTATGTGTACTTTTGTTGCCAACCAACAATACAGCTGTAGAACTACTCAAGTCTTTGAATGATTACATATCAGAAGAATTGAATTGGTCATTTTTATTGGTATATGCACAGACGGAGCAGCTGCCATGACTGGATGGCTTTCTGGTTTCACCTCTCAAGTCAAAGAGGTTGCTTCTGAATGTGAGTCTACACACTGTGTCATCCATAAATAAATGCTGGCTAGCTGAAAATTGTCACCTGAACGTAACAACATTACGCAGGATATGATTAAAATTATCGACTACTTTAAAGCACATGCCCTTAACTAATAATCTGTTTCCACATCTCTGTGAGCAGATGGAGGCAGAGCACACATATCTTCTCTTATACACAGAAGTGAGATGGCTTTCTAAAGGTAGATCACTGGCCAGAATTTCTGAGTTATGAGAGCTGCTCCAGAGATTTCTTTTAGAAAAACAGTCACCACCGGCAGCACATTTCAGTGACACAGAATGGGTCAAAAACTCGTTTACTTGTGTGACATATTCAACCTGCTCAATGAACTCAATCTGTCACTTCAAAGGGGAATGACAGCTATGTTCCAGTCAGCAGATAAAGTGGGGGCATTCAAAGCCAAACTGGAATTATGAGGGCAATGAGTGAACACTGGAATTTTTGACATGTTTCAAACATTAGCAGAGATTTTGAAAGAGACGGACCAAGGCTTTCTTTTTTCCAGCTGGTGCATGATTACCTATCTCAGCTTTCAAAAGAGTTTGAGCATTATTTCCCAACCACAAAGACCCCCAAACTGGGAAGGAATGGATCTGATATCCATTTGTGAATAAGCCAGGTGAATTGACTCTGTCCACACTAGAAGAGAAGCAACTGCTTGAAATCCCAAATGACAGTGCCCTTAAAAATATGTTTGAGACAACTTCAAATCCCCATACATTCTGGATTAAAGTTAAGCAGAACACCCTGAGATTGTCACAAAAGTACTGAAAGCCTGCTTCCATTTCCAACTTCCTATCTTTGTGAAGCAGGGTTCACAAGCAAAACAAAATTACAGAGTAGACTGGACATAAGCAACACACTTTGGGTATTACTGTCTCTCATTGCCCCCAGATGGAACTGACTAGTTGCAAAAAAAAAAAAAAAAAAAAACAAAACAACTTCAGGGCTCCCACAGATTCTACATTATGGTGATTTGTATAATTATTTCATTATATATTACAATGTAATAATAATAGAAATAAAGTACACAATAAATGCAATACACTTGAATCATCCTGAAACCATGCCCCCAACTTTGGTCTGTGGAAAAACCATCTTCCATGAAACCAGTCCCTGGTGCCTAAAAGGTTGGGGATCACTGTATTAGGAGGCGAAGGAGGTTTTGATTACAAGTGGGCAGCACAAGGGACTTCTGGGTGCTCAGGGAACTGTTCTGTATCCTAATCTTGGTGGTTTTCAGAGAACTCTATGCATTTGTTGAATCTCATGGCAGTACACACATACACGTTCCCCACAGACCCTGGTTCCATGGCTACCCCAATGCCAGTTAACCTCTATAGACCAAGGCTCCAGGCCTGAACCCATGTACAAGACTTACGAATTACCAACAGGTATATGAAATGGTGCTCAGCAACATTATTCATCAGATAAATGCAAATGAAAATCACAAAAAATGAAAAATAAAAAGTATACACACAAAATTTCTGTATGTAAACTTTTATTGTACTTTAGGTTCTGGGGTACATGTGCAGATCACACAGGATTGTTGCATAGGTACACACATGGCAATGTGGTTTGCTGCCTCCATCCCCCCGTCACCTACATCTGGCATTTCTCCCCGTGTTATCCCTCCCTGACCTCCCCACCCCCCATGCTGTCTCTCCCTTGCCTCCCCCAACAGACCCCTGGTGTGTGATGCTCCCCTTCGTGTGTCCATGTATTCTCATTGTTCAACACCCACCTGTGAGAACATGCAGTGTTTGATTGTCCGTTCTTGTGTCAGTTTGCTGAGAATTGTGGTTTCCAGATTAATCCATGTCCCTGCAAACAACATGAACTCATCTTTTTTTATGGCTGCATAGTGCTCCATGGTGTATATGTACCGCATTTTCCTTGTCCAGTCTATTGGCGATGGGCATTTAGGTTGGTTCCAGGTCTTTGCTATTGTAAACAGTGCCACTATGAACATACATGTGCATGTGTCTTTAAAATAGAATGATTTATAATCCTTTGGGTATATACCCAGTAATGGGATTGCTGGGTCAAATGGAATTTCTATTTCTAGGTTCTTGAGGAATCGCCACACTGTCTTCCACAATTGTTGAACTAATTTACACTCCCACCAGCACTTAAAAGTGTTCATACTTCTCCACATCCTCTCCAGCATCTGTTGTCTCCAGATTTTTTAATGATCACCATTCTAACTGGCGTGAGATGGTATCTCAATGTGGTTTTGATTTGCATTTCCCTAATAATCAGTGATGATGAGCATTTTTTCACATTTGTTGGTGTAATATCTGTCTTCTTTTGAAAAGTACTTTTATTCCTAAACAGGCAACCTATAGAATGGGAGAAAATATTTGCAAACTATGCACCCAACAAAGCTCTAATATCCAGAATCTGCAAAGAAATTAAACAAATTTGCAAGCAAAAAACAAACAACCCCACTAAAAAGTGGGCAAATGACATGAACAGATATTTTTCAAAAGAAGAAATACATGTTGCCAACAAGCATATGAAAAATGCTTAACATCACTAATCATTAGAGAAATGCAGACCAAAACCACAATGAAATACCTTCTCACACCAGTCAGAACGGCTATTATTAAAAAATCAAAAAATAACAGATGCTGTCAAGGTTACAGAGAAAAGAGAATGCTTATACACTACTGGTGGAAATGTAAATAAGTTCAGCCACTGTAGAAAGTAGTTTGCCAATCTCTAAAAGAGCTTAACATGGCATTACCATTCAACCCAGCAATCCCGTTACTGGGTATATACCCAAAGGAATTTAAATAATTCTACCATAAAGACATCTGCACACATATGTTCATTCTAGCACTATTCATAATAGCAATAAAACCTAAATGCCCATCAATGGTAGACTGGATTTTTAAAAATCTGGTACACATACACCATGGAACACTAGACAGCCACATAATAGAATGAGGGCATGTTCTTTGCAGCAACATGGGTGTAGCTAAAGGTCATTATCCTATGCAAACTAACACAGGAACAGAAAATGAAACAGCACATGTTCTCACTCTTAAGTGAGGCTAAATGTCAAGTACATATGGACACAAAGAAGGAAAAAACAGACACCGGGGCCTACTTGAGGGTGGTGGGTAAGAGGAGGGTGAAGATAAAAAAAAAAAAACTACCCTTTGGTTACTATGCTTATCAACGGGGTGATGAAATAATCTGAACACCAAACCCTCGTGACATGCAATTTACCTATGTAACAAACCCGTACATGTACTTCTGAACCTAAAATCAAAGTTAAACAAAAGAATGTTCTCTTGATGTGTCAGATAGAGAAAGAAATTGCATTAGCAAGCAGATATGAAATGCTTCTATTAAGTTGAATGTATCTATAGGTTTCTGCAGAAAGCTAATTACGTTTGAATATGAATGCTTCTCATAGCTCCACATCACCATTAGGAGCAGAAAAGGATGATAAAAGTGAGCTCTTCATCACCCATGGAGTCTGAAGTTGTAAGAGCGCTAACAAATGAAATAGGAGACATGATCACATATTACACACTGGTAGTAAATAGAGGTGATTGTGAAGCTATTTCTGAATTGTGAACTTCATTCTCATTTCTACCTGGCTATTGGACAGACTAGGAAACACAAAAAGATAGAATAAAAATACAATATGCAGAAAACCTAGAATAATTCACAAGAACATAATTAGAATCATTTAGGGGACTTTTAAAGAATAGGTGAAAAATGATCGTGGGTATCTACATTTTTCAAGAGCCCATAATATGACTCTGATACATGCCAGAATTGAGACCTACTGTAACATAAACAAGTTAAAAAGAAAACAAGATAATTTATATAGATTCAAGCCTTTGAGTCAAAATTAGAACTTGAATTTTTTAAAAGCAATATATTTCACATTTAAGGTAATTATGTGGCAGTCCTGAACTATTTACTATTGCAAAATATCTAATGCAGAAATAATGTCAAAGTAGGTACAATGACATTTGAGAAATGAGAAAACTGACGCTCAGATCTCTCATCCACTGTCCTTATTGTTCCCAGTGCACTGCACCAATATTTGTGCTGAACTCAGAGATAGTAGTACCATATTGGGATGACTCAGCTAAGATGAAATCACATTAGCAATATAATATACTTCTTTTTCTACTATGTCTAAGGGTCTTATTCAGCTCATATATATACTCTGAGGCTCATTTACTTTTAAAATGACAGAAGTAGGCTAAATGGCCAGAAAGTACCATTATAACTTGGGAATATTTCTTTCATCTCTTTCTATAGATACTCCAACAATTTTATGCCTATCTCTTAAAATCCATAGCATTCGCTGTCCTCTGACCAGTGTTTCCCTTGTGCTCACTGTGTTATTTGCTCTGAGGTATACTATGTGTTCTGGAACCCATCTGACTCTCTCTTCATCATTAAAATCTTTATTTAGTCTATTCCCTATCCCCTGTTTGATAACTGTCTTGAAAATTCAAGTTATTTCCCAATCTAAAGAAGAAAGTGGGAATTATTTGGAACTATGAGAATTTTAGACAATAGTGCATGACCAGTGGGGAAAATGTATTGGTTTCAAATGGGATAAGAGTATGGCTTTTCTTAAACTGCACCAACCCTGCCTATCAGGAAACAGGAGAAGATTTGATATAAATGAGTAGCTCTTTGTTATTCTATGTATCTCCCTATTAGACCAAATAACAAATGAGAGAATACTCAATTTCATCAGCAAAACATGGTTTGATGGGAAAATTTATTTTCTGTGGGCAGGTAGTTGAGGAGGTTTGTAGGTGATCACTCTATAGAGCCAAAGAGACTCCCAACATCCCATGAAAATGCAGAAACTGAGGCTCAAAAGAGGCTAAGTGAATGGGCCCAGGACACATAGATTGTAAATGCTGGATTTAACACTTCTGCTATTTGATCTTTTACGAAGTTTATAGAATGGAAAACATTTTCTAACAAATAATATGCCAATGCTGAAAATGAAAAAGAACAAAAAACACAAAGAAAGAAAATAATTGAAAAGTTATATCCAACTCAGACCTCAGCCATAGTGATAAATAAGCATCTTTTTATTCTGTCATTCAACTAATAATTTAAAGAGTACAATACTTGCTACATACTAAAGACTCAGAGAAGAGTGGGGAGGAAGGAAAAACCATAATTCATGCCCCCAAAGGTCTCATAGTCTAGGGCTGGACTTCTTAAATGTTTTGAGGGACATCAGGAAATCCTTGAACCCACTAAAATTTTTGAAAATTTTTATGAGGGCATTTTTTTCTTGGAAGTGAATCTTAGTTTTTATTATATTTTCAAAGGATACAATGATATGAGATATGCAATAAATTAAGAACCATATATTTGAATACAACTCAGCCGCAGGTAGTGTCAGGAATCTTAAATATAATTTTCCCATATAAGCTTTTAAACGATCAATTTTTCAAAATCAACTCCACAGCAATTTGATAGTTACTATTTTTACAACATAAGAAAACTGTATAAATCTTTGCCAAGACAGAAGAAATGATATATCAAAAAGCAAATAACACTCATATTACATAGAGCCCATTTAAATAGTTGAAGTCATTTAAATGACAGGATTGTATAAAATGATCTCAAATATCATTTAAAAAATTAAAGATGGCTTACCTTGTTTGTTGTTTTGAGTTGAGGTTCGTTATGTTGTCTAGTCTGGTCTTGGAACTCCTAGGCTCAAGTGATCCTCCCACCTTAGCTTCCCAGGTAGCTGGGAAAGATAGTTTACCTTTGTGAGACAAAGATAAAAGAATCTGTTATGGTGAACTGAATTACCTTAAGAAATGAGTGGGAAATGAACTTAGTATGTTCAAACATAGGGTTCACTTATATTCCAATTTGTAACTATATACTTTTTCATCTAAACAGGAACATTTTATAATTAATTTTATTGTGTATAAATAAGGTATACAACATGATGTTATGGGATGGATACAGAAAGTAAAATGGTTACTGTGGTGAAGCAAGTTAACATATCCAACATTTCACATAGTTACCAATTTTTTATTATATTTTAAGTTCTGGGGTACATGTACAGATTGTATAGGATTGTTACATAGGTATACACATGCCATGGTGGTTTGCTGCATCCATCCCCGTCATCTACATTAGGTATTCCCACGCCCTGCTATCCCTCCCCTAGTCTCCCCAGCCCCCAACAGTCCCCCGTGTGTGATGTTCCCCTCCCGGTGTCCATGTGTTCTCATTGTTCAACACGCACTTATAAGTGAGAACATGCAGTGTTTGGTTTTCTGTTCTTGTGTGAGTTTGCTGAGAATGATGTTTTGCGATGTGGCAAGAGCAGCTAAAATCTACTCATTCCGCAGAAATTCCCAATGCAGTACATTTGTATTAACTATAGTCCTCGTGTTGTTGTATATTAGATCTCCTACATATTTGTTCCTCAATTTGGATCCTCTGACCTACATCCCCTCATTTCCTCCCCATGCCTCTACCCTTGGTACCCACTGTTTTATTCTCTGTCTCTGTATATTTGCCTTTTTTAAAAAAGATTGATAACAAATGTTGGCAAGGGTGTGGCAAAAAGGAAACTCTTGTACGTTGTTGGTGGAAATGTAGACTGGTGCAGCCATTATGGAAAACAGTATGGAGATACCTAATGAAATTAAAAACAGAACTATTTTAAGCCAGAAAATTGGTGGTAATGTGCTATGGTAACTATTGAAAACTGGTAAATTTGTGTTATGTGTTGATCTGCTATTAAACCTGACTACTGCTTTTCAAAAAAAATTTTTTAAACTATCATATGACCCAGCAGTTCCTCTTCTGGGTACATAAACACAAAAAATTAAATCACCACTTCAAAAAGTTATCTGTACTTCTATGTTCATTGCAGCATTATTTTTCACAATAGCAAAGATCTGGAAATGGCCTATGTGTCCGTTCACAGATGAATGAATAAAACGGTGGCATATGCATGTATCGAATACAGTATTATTCAGCCTTAAAAATGTAGATTCTTCCATTTGCCACAATATAGATGAACTTGGAGAACATTTAAGCAAACAAGAATATTTTTGATATTAAAAAGGAACACAAAAAATAATTAACAGTCATAAACCAGGGTATATGGTCAAACCAATGTTACTGAATATATCAACATATTAAACTTGAATTTTTTATTGTTGTTGTGTTGGGTTTTTATTTCATTTGCTATATTTTTTTCTTTTTGATTGAAGACCTCAGACCTAGAGTCCTATAATCATATATAAACCAACTTTATATATGGACAACTTCATGCAAATTTATAAATGCAATTATCATGAGACTGATTTTTTCCCTCAAGTTCTTACCTACTAATTTAATTTTCTCATGAATAACAGAGTTCTTTAAAACAGAGCCACCATTTGACCCAGCAATACCATTATTGGATATATATCCAAAAGAATACATTATATCAAAAAAACACATGCAATTGCATATTCATTACAGCATCATTCACAATAACAAAGACATGGAATCAATCTAGATGCCCATCAACAGTTAACTGGATAAAGAAAATGTCGTACATACACACCATGGGCTACTATGCAGCCATAAAAAATGAAATCATGTTCTTTGCAGCAACATGGATGGAGCTGGAGGCCATTACTTCAAGTAAATTAATGCAGTGACAGAAAACCAAATACTGCATATCCTTACTCATAAGTGGCAGTTAAACATTGGGTACTCATGGACATAAAAATGGCAACAATGGAAACTGGGGACAACTAGATGGGGGAGGGAATGAGGGGGGAAAGTGTTGAAAAACTAGCTATAGGGTACTATGCTCAATACCTGGGTGATAGGATCATTTGTACCCTAAACCTCAGCACCATATAATATACCCAGAAAACAAACCTGAACATGTGCCTCCAAATCTAAAATAAAATTTGAAGAAAAACAAAACAATAGAATTCAGTGTATAAAATCTAATTGCATGCAAGAACCAAGATTCTTACAGGATCCAATATATCAGATGAGTTAACTTTTCTCAGAAAGCTCACAAACTTTTCTACAGCAGAGACCCATAGAAAAGAATGCTGCGTTTTTAAATAACTTCCTCTCTAAACTAGAAAATCTCAAGGCCTTAATATGATGTCTCTATAAAACAAATCAATGAAAAATTATATAATTATGTTTAACTTTTCTTTAGTTCTTTTTGTCCGTGGTACCAATAGTTTTATCATAACCAGGGACTAATGACTTGATTCCAAGTAGACTATGTTGTCCTTTATATCTAATGAGTTCTTATAGGTCCCTTAGAGCCTAAATTACTGGCATGAAATGTCTGTCTACTAACGAAATCCACTGGGAAAAACATTTTTGTTGACATGCCATAGTATCTCCCTTGTTAATTCATTAATAATTCATTTTTGAAGATTTTTACAAATGACAATTTATCAGCCTCAATAAAGGTACAAGTCTATTCGAGAGAGCTGTAGAGTTCTGGGTGGAGCTATGCATTCTGATTAGTATTGCCTTCTACACATATTTTTAGTATTACTGTTATTTAGAAAATAGTCAATTTCACAAATGCCTGATAAATTCAAGAACAAAATGTTGCCACTTGGGGGTGTGAGGAGAGAGAAAGAACAAGAAAAAAAGTCCAAATCACAGTCAGTGGTTGGAAATACGTCACTGTAAACTCAACCAGAAATAATGTTTTGCATACTAAAAAAAAAAAAAAAAACTGAGGTACATTGATGTTAACAAAAATAAATGCACATCCTATAATGATTACTTTGGCATTCAACTATTTGTTTCCTCCCTGTCTGTCTCTGTCTCTCTCTGTCTCTCTCTCTCTCTCTCTCTCTCTCTCTCACACACACACACACACACAATTTGTAGATCAATGCTGCAAAGTGACCTAAAGATTTTTTGCTTTGCTTTAGGTTCAAAGTGAGTTTTTTCTGACAGTATTTCTCTAAACTGACTCATGAAGAGCCTTTCTGGAATTATGTTATAATGAGACTTCTAAAAAAAAATACTATTTGCTGAATTCATGATGTAGTTAATAATTTCCAAAGCAGGTTTAAAGTAATAAAAAGTGGATGGGACTGGTACCATAAAACTTGTCACACAAGTGCAAAGAGTACATAACCCCGCCCCAATAACTTTCACATAAAATCTTGCCACCAGATAAAATATAGCTTTGGGGCTAAAAAGGAGAGAGCAAGTGACTCCTATCTCTGGCAATAGCCGTAAGTAATTTACTGCTAGCTTGTAAACAATAGAGCAGCACAGTATGAATGCCAAAGATGGTCTTTATATGTCATAAAGCTACTCAAAAGTGCACTTGCTGCAGCAAGTCTGACTCTGAGCTTTGATGTGCTAGAAAAAAACCTGCTAAGCTGAGGTCATCAGTTAGTAGAAAACAATTTCCCTCATACAGAGAAGCAGACTTATTGCTGTGCGTCTGACACAGAGAGATTGGAATTTAAAAACAGGGTTATATAATGTGAGTTAGCTGGGAATCATGGCTTCTCTTTCTGAATGACTAGAACTAAAGCCAAAGGTGTGGCACCTCCTCTACAGCAAGGTTTCTTAATTCGGTAGTATTGCTATTTTGAGTCCTGATAACTCTGTGGCAGGGAGCTATCCTATGTATTTTAAGATGTTTAGTGGCCTCTACCCACCAGATGCCAGTAATGTCCTTACCCCTACACATCAGTCATGTCAACCAAAAATGTCTCCAGACATTGTCAAACGTCCCTTAGGGAAGTAAAATTGCCCCTGGTTAAGAATTGCTGGTCAAATGGAAGGCAGAACTTCCAGAAACATTGCAAGTTAACGTGGTGGTTCTACTTAAATTTCCAACTTTATTCTGGTAAGATTTACTTCCTTTCCTAAATCAAAAAATGCACTGAAAGAAACATCATTTGTTAATGGTCACACCCTTCCCCCAAAACCCTTACCAACAATCAAAGGTAGTGAAATAAGTCTGTATCCTATTTCAGATCATATAAAGAGTTGAAAAATAAGGCATAAATGTAAAATGATAAAAAAGAATTACAGAGAAGTGTCAAACTGCTGGTCATTTTTTTCCTTTAGTTTCTTAACAAATACAATACAACAAGTAGTATTTTCTGGGATGCAAAGGGAAAGAAACCTAATAAAGACCAAGTCTTTATTAACATAGAATGCATGAAACTATTCAAATAACAAAGCCCTGCTCAGAAGAATGTATATTCACAATCATAAACAATGCATAAAGGAGGTATATTCAAGAGAAAAAAATTAAAAATTCTGATTAAAAAGTATCAGAAGCATACAAAAAGGCACAAAAATATCATTGAGTGCAAATATCTTTACTATGTCAGTTTTCTCAAAATATATGTGTAACTCCTCACTATTTCAAAATGCTGGTCTGTGGATACTTATCCATTCTGTGGCTTACAATGCTTAACATCAAAAAGGTCCTGCCAGAGTATCTTTGAATTCGACTTGATTTCTAAAACTTTACTTAAGTCTGCTTCAACCTTCTACTTACTCAAGGCCAGAACCTCCAAGTTAAGTGAATGACAGAACTAATGTGGCTAAGAAGATATTGCCTTGTGTTGCTTCATAAAGCTTTCAATCTAATAAGTCATCAATGTCTGTATATAAATTTATTGACTTCCATTGAGATTATCAGTAGGTTAGTCATATTGGCTGAATTCAAATGAGTCCATTGGACGACATTAGTTAATAAATGTTGATCCAAATCATAAATAGCATCCAGGGTTGAGTTTAATGAAGCTTATAATAATCTATACAATATGTTTTTTGTTAAGGAACATTGCCACTAAGAATAAAAACAAAGCTTAAGGTAACAGCATATTAATATTGAAATCCAAATCCAAATAAAACAGTTAACACATGTTCAGGTACAAGGGGATATGCTGATGTAGCATTCTGAAACAATGTCATTAACATGTTTTAGAATGTTTTTCATTCTCAAAGCAATAAAATTGTGGGGACTTCTAATTCCAAAATGGTAATATAGAAGTAATCTGACTTCCCACCCTTTCAACAAAATATAGCCATAAACAAATATACAGTGCTGAGGTTATCAGCAGAAACATCCCAGAACTCAAAAATGTGAAAATTAGATAGTTCCAGGGGCCACAAAT
>NW_016108061.1:179168-181475 GCF_001604975.1 Cebus imitator | reverse complement strand
CCATAACAAGAGGTGATATGGGAACTCTCTGACCATGAATTCAAAATAGTAGTTGTTTTTAAAAACTCAACTCAAAGAAACTTAAGAGATTGAAATTATTTTTTAAAAACCAAACCAAAATACTGGAACTGAGAAACATATTTGCTGAATTGAGGCTTTCAACAGCAAAGTGGATCAAGCATAGGAAAGAATCAGTGAGCATGAAAACAGACTATTTGAAAATATACAGAGGAGAAAAAAATGAAAACGAATGAAAATCACTTATAACATACAGAAAATTATCTCAAAAAAGAAAACAAATCTAAGAATTATTGATGTTTAAGAGGGAGTTGAGCAAGAACAAAGGGGTAGAAATCTTATTCAAATAAATAAAATAAAACTTTCCAAAGCTTGAGAAAGATAAAAGTATCCAGGTACAGGAAGGTCAGACAATGCCAAACAGATTAGGCCCAAGTAAGACTAACCCAACGCATATAATATTCAAACTTTAAGGTCAAGGAAAACGACAGAATTCTAAAAACAGCAAGAGAAAAGAAGAAAAGAAAACATAAAAGATCTCCAATTTATCTGATAATCGACATCTCATCAAAAACCATACAGGCCAGGAGAGGGTAGAACAGCATACTCAAAGTGCTGAAAGAAAACAAAACACTACTATATAAGAATATTGTATCAAGTAAAGTTATCTTTCAAATATAAAGGAGAAATAAAGTCTTTCTCAAACAAAAGCTGAGAAAATTCATGACAAGACCTATCTTACAAGAAATGCTAAAGGAAGTTCTTTGATCTGAAACACTCACACACACACATACAAGCACACGCACACAAAATTTGGAAAAATGCCCTTTGAAGGTATAAAAACCACAGGTAAAATTAAGTACATGAACAACAATAATACTGTAATTGTGGTGTGCAATCCACTCATAACTGTACAATGAAGGCCAGAAGACAAGTCTGTCAAAAATAAAAAAATCAACAGTAACCTGTTAAGAGGCAGGTAATATGAAAACATGTAAATAGAGACAACTTCTATGGTTTTTCTTTTTTTTGTAACAACTTCTATGTTTTTTTTTTTCACGGTAACCACGATTAAAAAATCTAAAATAGGTTGAATAAAAAGCAACAAATTAAAACATACTACCACAGAAAATCACTTACCCACCAAGGAAGAAAGAAGACAAGAGAAAGAAAGAGAGAGAGAGAAACAAAGAGAAAAGGAAGGAAGGAAGGAAGGAAGGACGGACGGACGGACGGACGGACGGGATGGATGGAAGGACAGACAAACGAACAGAAGGATGGAAGGATGGAAGGAGTTACAAAACAACCAGAAAACAAAGAAGAAATGGATAGTAGGAAGATATTCCTTATCAGTAATAACGCTGCATATAAATGGAGTTGATTCTCAAATTAAAAGGCATAGAGTAGTTGAATGGATAAAGAAGCAATACCTAACTATATCCAACTATATGCTTCCTATAAGAAACCCTCTTCACCTATAAAGATGCGCTAGGCTGAAAGCGAAGGGGTAGAAAATGACATTTCATGCAACTGTAAATCAAAAAAGAGGAGGAGTCACTATATTTACATCATATAAAATAGAGAACAAATCAAAGACTATAAAAAGAGACAAAGAAGGTATCTGTATAATGATAAATGGGCCAATTCAGGAAGAGCATATAGTATTTATAAATATCTATGCACCCAACAATGGAGGTCCCAAGTATATAAAACCAACATTTACAGACCTAAAGAGAGAGATGGACTATCATTCAGTAATAGTAGGAGACTTTAACACCCCATTCTCAGTAAGGAACAGATTATTTAGACAAAAAATCAATAAGCATCAGAGTTAAACTATACACTAGACCTAGTAGGCATAACTGACATTTACAGAACATTTTATCCAACTGCTGCAGCATATATAACATTTTTCTCTTTCTTGAGACAGGCTCTCACTCTGTCACCCAGGCTGGAGTGCAGTGATGTGATCTCAGCTCACTGTAACTTCCACCTCCCAGGCTCAAGCGATCCTCCCACCTCAGTCTCCTGAGTAGCTGGGGCTACAGGTGCTCACCACCATGCCAAGCTAATTTTTGTATATTTTGAAGAGATGGGGTTTCATCATGTTGCCCAGGCTGGTCTCCAACTCCTGATTTCAAGCAATCCTCCTGCCTAGGCCTCCCTAACTGCTGGGATTACAGGCATGAGCCTCCATACCCAGCCCACAATCTTTTCATCAGCACATGGAACATTCTCAAGAATAGACCACATCTTAGGCCAAAAACAGTATGAGCAAATTCAAAATAG